>NW_011495051.1:12159260-12178627 GCF_000754665.1 Bison bison bison | reverse complement strand
ATCTTCATTTTCTGAATGTTGAGCTTTAAGCCAACTTTTTCACTCTCCACTTTCACTTTCATCAAGAGGCTTTTGAGTTCCTCTTCACTTTCTGCCATAAGGGTGGTGTCATCTGCATATCTGAGGTTATTGATATTTCTCCCAGCAATCTGGATTCCAGCTTGTGTTTCTTCCAGTCCAGCGTTTCTCATGATGTACTCTGCATAGAAGTTAAATCAACAGGATGACAATATACAGCCTTGACGTACTCCTTTTCCTATTTGGAACCAGTCTGTTGTTCCATGTCCAGTTCTAACTGTTGCTTCCTGACCTGCATACAAATTTCTCAAGAGGCAGATCAGGTGGTCTGGTATTCCCATCACTTTTAGAATTTTCCACAGTTTATTGTGATCCACACAGTCAAAGGCTTTGGCATAGTCAATAAAGCAGAAATAGATGTTTTTCTGGAACTCTCTTGCTTTTTCCATGATCCAGCAGATGTTGGTAATTTGATCTCTGGTTCCTCTGTCTTTTCTAAAACCAGCTTGAACATCAGGAAGTTCACAGTTCACATATTGCTGAAGCCTGGCTTGGAGAATTGGCTTGTCATTACTTCTTTTATTTCTGGAGCGAGTTAGAATTATCCTTGTTTTGTGAGTGCTGCTGCTGCTGCTGCTGTGTCACTTCAATCATGTCGGACTCTGTGTGACCCCATAGACGCAGCCCACCAGGCTTCCTGTCCCTGGGATTCTCCAGGCAAGAACACTGGAGTGGATTGCCATTTCCTTCTCCATTGCATGAAAGTGAAAAGTGAAAGTGAAGTCGCTCAGTTTTGTGAGTGAAGAATCTCAAATTTTGTAAGATTTTGTGACCTGTTCAAGATGCATTTGAGATAAGAAAAAAAATGGTTCTTAGTTCTTCTCTACTTTTTGAACATTTGTGTATGATATACTCTGTGTGTTAGTCGCTCAGTCATGTCCAATTCTTTGCAACCCCATGGACTGTAGCCTGCCAGGCTCCTCTGTCCATGAAATTCTCCAGGCAAGAATACTGGAGTGGTAGAGTCAGGCTTCCCGGGTGGCTCTAATGGTAAAAAACTCTCCTGCCAGTGCAGGAGACATAAGAGACGTGGGTTCAATCCCTGGGTTGGGAAGAACCCCTGGAGGAGGGCATTGCAACCCTCTCCAGTATTCTTGCCTGGAGAATTCCCATGGACAGAGGAGCTTGGTGGGCTATGGTCCATAGAGTTGCAAAGAGTCACACAAAACTAAGTGACTTAGCACACAGGCAGCATGCATGTGTGATATAGTAGCCTATTATTATATTCTTTGAAGAAGAAATTAATCTATATTTGAAAAGCATGACAAAGATAAGGTAAAATGCACATATCTGTAATCCGTTAAAATATGTACTTGTGTATATTGGTCTCAGTGTATGAAACTAGCACATGTGCCAGTAGAATGATCCAGTAGCACAGGCAGCACTAGAGGAAAACTTAAATAAATTTTGTTTTCTTTGTGCTAGAAATGCAGGGTCTAAAGTAGCATGACTGGTTTATTTTGAAAACCAAGTGAATTTCCTTATCTCCCTACAAGGATGCATAGAGCCTATGGGTCGGGGTTTCCACTACAGTAAAGTTGATGTGCGTGCAAACCCAGCCCTGTGTGCAACAAATACTTCCTCAGCATCTAATACTAAGGCCTCTCCCTGGGGGTACTGGGAGTTCCTGAGACTGGCCCTGGGATACCTAACTACCAAGGGACTAAGGGAATGTAGGTTGTACGGTAAGTCCAGAACACAGAGGCTTCATGGGTTCCCATCTACATCCAAGGGTGATCATTGGCTCCCTCTGTATTTTTCTCCTTCTCTTCCCTTTTTTCTATCTCATCTTCTCTGTGTTTGCTTTCCTGCAAAGGACAACAATAACAAAAGGGGGCATTTTTAAAAACAGCTCTTTTAGTAACTTAAGGAGAAATACTGCCTTTTCTCTCTTGCTAAAATTCTTCCCAATTACCAGTTTGTACTGGAACTCTTTGCAGCTTTTTACTTGCTTGCCTATAATTTTTATCCCTTAACACCCTCCCTTCTGCTTACAATAAGGTGCATCCTGCAATGTATCAAAATGTGAGGATATTATTTAGTGTTCCTGTAGAGTCTTCCTGTATTTCTTCCTCTCTCCATGCTAACAAATGAAAGCTAGTCACCAAAATTACTTTGTACTTTATCAATTGCATCAGTTAGGATAAAATTTCTGTTCAGCTATCACCAAAAACACTTCTAGCAATGGTTTAAACATTAATAAAATGTAAAAGTGCAAAAGAATAGTGAAATCTACATGCAGTACCATCAGGGAACAAGCTCCATTTCTCTTTGATTTTCTCAGTTCAGTTATTTTCAATGAATTAGCTTTGACTCTCGGACAAGGCACTGGTGACCCACTCCAGTACTCTTGCCTGGAAAATCCCATGGATGGAGGAGCCTGGTAGGCTGCAGTCCATGGGGTTGCGAAGGGTCGGACACCACCACTGAGCGACTTCCCTTTCACTTTTCACTTTCATGCATTGGGAAGGAAATGGCAACCCAGTCCAGTGTTCCTGCCTGGAGAATCCCAGGGATGAGGGAGCCTGGTGGGCTGCCGTCTATGGGGTCACCCAGAGTCGGACACGACTGAAGTGACTTAGCAGCAGCAGCAGCAGCAGCTTTGACTCTAGCAGGACTTCTCCAGGTATCAAGTTACCAGCAGTAACTAAGTAGCCTTCTGTATTTACATATCCTATCTATGATTCTACAGCTCTAGCCTTGTGTTTGTAGATGTACATATGAATAGATACTGTGAACACAGATATAATTAGAGTATAGATAGAAAATAGAGGATCAAATATATACAGGTATAAATAAATAGATGATAGGTAGAGAGAAAAAAGTGACAATTATTTTTCCATCTGTATATCCAATACCTATCCCTCAACACATTCTTAATGCAAGATTGGACAAAGAGGGCCATTTTATTTTTTTTTTAGCTTTATATTTTATATTGGAGTATGGCTGATCAACAACGTTGAGATAGTTTCAGATGGACAACAAAGTGACTCATCCATACATATACATGTATCATTCTCCCCTAAACTGCCCTCCCATTCAGGCCTCCACATAACATTGAAAAGAGCTCCCTGTCTGTGCTGTAGGTCCTTGTTGGTTATCTTTTTTAAATATAGCAGAGTGTACGTGTCACCCCAACATGATATCCCTTATATGCAGAATCTAAAAAGCAATGATGCAAATAAACTTATTTACGAAAGAGCAACAGATTCACAGACTTAGCAAATGAACTTGTGGTTTCCAGAAGGGAAGAATGGGGGGAAAGAGGGTTGTTTTACACGCCTAGTCACATAAGGGCCACTTATTTCCTGCCCTCTGAATGAAATTTTAGCCCAAGCTTGGAGTTAGCACCTTTCCAAATTACTAAAACATACCTGGCCCTGACAATTTATTTTGTCTTTATAACATCACAATTTTACAGAACTTGTCAATCCATACTACCCTTGTATGTGTGTGTGTGTGTGTCTGTGTATGTATACATGTGTGTTTCTATGTCTGTGTCTCTGTGTGTATTAGGGGGGGAAGAGAGTAATAACTCTTTTAATATTAAATTTAAGCAATGTTATATTTGAAGGACTACAAAAGATATGCTTCTTTTATAATATCCTTACCAAGTGAACAATGACTGTGTTGGGTTATTCCTAATGACGGGGATTGACTAGCTCATATACCTTTGAGAAAATCTGAATACTTGAAAGTTCTTCCAAATATTGGGTTTAAAATTATCTTCCTGTAATGTCTATCCACTTATTCTGCTTTTAAACTAATTCAGCACTTTTTCTCCCAAGTGGGAAGAGATAAATGCTAATTGAAGTATTATTGTCCACACTGAATAGCAGAAGTCTGTACCTTTGGATCCCCATTAGAACATCTTTGTGATTCTTTATTAACCTCCAAGCAGCAGCTCTGTTTAACAGAAATTGCCCAAAATAATCTACCACAGAAATTTTAATCACTTTGCTTTGGAGAAATGTTTTTTAGCCCACTTTTATTACCCCTTTTGCTGGGCAAAAGTTGGTGGGACCTCAATGCCCTGCATACAGTAGCAATACTGAACTTCCCTCCAAAGCAGGGAATCCATATCCCCTGCCTTACATGTCTGACCAGTTGCAATGAGGAATCTGCAGTTTCTTTCTCTCTGGGTCTAGTTTCTACCAGGGTGGGACGTGGCAGGGAGACTGCAATCAAAATCTTGTAATGGAGACGGAAGACACAGAACTATTAATGAAATTTGCTGCACACTCGTGGACTGTAAGAGGAGTTTCATAAACATTTATTTCCGCAAACATAAGAGAATCATAAAGTCTCTGCTCACTAAACTGAGCAGCATTCATCTAATTTCATTACTTGCCATGGAACAATGGGGCGAAGAGGCCATTAAGGTTGCCCAAGCATGATAATTTCTCATGATAAATAGCCAGGAAAGAGGGAGCACCATTCTGGGGCCAGGGAATGGGAGGCAAGGGCTACAGCATGGTGGGTCTGTCACAACCTGTAAGCAGTCATCTTAAATCAACCCATCTACTTCCTCGTGTGCTATCCAAGGGTTTCGCGCTGAAACTCTGAAAGTGCGTGCTTGTTTCAGAGCCTCATTTATTTTTATTAAGAGCAGATGGAGGCAGAAGTCCTCTGAGCACTTTATTAATATACTACCATTCACTGAACAGTAGCCAGTAGAGTACAAAATGGAGATCTGTCCATCTGTTCACCCACCTCTCCCTCTAGTTTTCCATGGCAGAGCAGTCAATTACAGCTTTAGTGTCAATGAGTGTAATTAAAGGTCTGAAATGTTTTGTAGTATTGTACTCTCATATAGGCTGCACAATGCCACTGGGAATAATTTCTGTCACATCTAAATGCATTGACTGTATATGTAGTATTGTCTTATTGAACAGGATACTATTAATTTATCATCTGTAGCTAAATGCATATCTCAAAATACATTTGTTTTTGCTTTTTCCTCTTTTAAATCTCTGTATATTTCACGTAAGTATTTTCACTCCATGGGCATTTTATAAGCTTGGTTTGTTCTGTTTCTTCAACCGAACAAAAAGTCCAGTGGGTGGGATGTATTTTTCATCTTCATCAGATTTTCTTTGAATTTTTCAGATGTGTGTCTGTGACCAGCCAGCTATATTTGTATCTGAGGGTAGAAGTTCTCATAGTTTTATACAATTAATTCCTTGGCTACAACTTAAAATCATTTCATTGGCCAAAGAAAAAGTATTAACATTGGGAGTTGGGATTCTGACCAAAGACTCAACATCAAATATCTTATAAACTAGTCAAAAATATATCATTTTGATACTAAAAATATAAATACAAGTTTGTTACAAAGGTCTGTGTCATACAGTAGTCTGTTTAGATCATACAATTGCTTTTCTATGTCATGATGAATATGTCAACAAATTGCTTCTCATTTTGAGATTAGATGAGTAGGCAGTGAAAACTCCAGAAGAATTTTTCTCACTGTTCTAACTCTCTTGTGGTTAGGTGGCTAAAATAATGTAGGTATTTCTGGTCTCAGCCATGATCCTTACTCATTTAAGTACTGAATGGATTAATGACTTTTCAAACCTAATGTGACTTCACACAATAAATTCCATATTCTTCTTCAGGTGGCCATAAATACTATCTGGTTATCAAATAAAATTAAATCTTCTTATTAAGGATGTTTGGAGCAAGGAAGAGTATAAGGTTTGTCTGAGTTATGAAAAATGTACTCATGTAGGCTGTGCGCTATGAAGTAGTTTTTAGAATACATTGTGATTTCCTTTACTTGGATTGATTATTTCAAGTTTAAGAGCTTCACTTCATAGAACAGCTAGTATTAGACTGCAAGTCTGCCAGTCTTCTAGTAGTCTGACAATCTGTCTTGAATTTTGAGAGTCCAGCAACTGAGAGATAGACATCACACTATCTAAAATAATGGATTGAAGGATTGTTGAAATTGTGTGACTTGGACACTTAGTTTCCGGTTTCTGTGCTTACTTGGATGAAACAAAGTCTGAGGAAGTGTAGTGAGACAGGGAAAAAATTTCCATTAATCCTAGCAACATGCCATTTTAAATATTAGTATAATTGTATTATGTTACTGGAATGGGTGACTTTAACTCAGATGACCATTATATCTACTACTGCGGGCAGGAATCCCTCAGAAGAAATGGAGTAGCCATCATGGTCAACAAAAGAGTCTGAAATGCAGTACTTGGATGCAATCTCAAAAACGACAGAATGATCTCTGTTCATTTCCAAGGCAAACCATTCAATATCACAATAATCCAAGTCTGTGCCCCAACCAGTAACGCTGAAGAAGCTGAAGTTGAACGGTTCTATGAAGACCTACAAGACCTTTTAGAACTAACACCCAAAAAAGATGTCCTTTTCATTATAGGGGACTGGAATGCAAAAGTAGGAAGTCAAGAAACACCTGGAGTAACAGGCAAATTTGGCCTTGGAATACAGAATGAAGCAGGGCAAAGACTGATAGAGTTTTGCCAAGAAAATGCACTGGTCATAACAAACACCCTCTTCCAACAACACAAGAGAAGACTCTATACGTGGACATCACCAGATGGTCAACACCGAAATCAGATTGATTATATTATTTGCAGCCAAAGATGGAGAAGCTCTATACAGTCAGCAAAAACAAGACCAGGAGCTGACTGTGGCTCAGACCATGAACTCCTTATTGCCAAATTCAGACTTAAATTGAAGAAAGTAGGGAAAACCACTAGACCATTCAGGTATGACCTAAATCAAATCCCTTATGATTATACAGTGGAAGTGAGAAATAGATTTAAGGGCCTAGATCTGATAGATAGAGTGCCTGATGAACTATGGAATGAGGTTCATGACATTGTACAGGAGACAGGGATCAAGACCATCCCCATGGAAAAGAAAAGCAAAAAAGCAAAATGGCTGTCTGGGGAGGCCTTACAAATAGCTGTGAAAAAAGAGAAGCGAAAAGCAAGGGAGAAAAGGAAAGATATAAACATATGAATGCAGAGTTCCAAAGAATAGCAAGAAGAGATAAGAAAGCCTTTTTCAGTGATCAATGCAAAGAAATAGAGGAAAACAACAGAAAGAGAAAGACTAGAGATCTCTTCAAGAAAATCAGAGATACCAAAGGAACATTTCATGCAAAGATGGGCTCGATAAAGGACAGAAATGGTATGGACCTAACAGAAGCAGAAGATATTAAGAAGAGATGGCAAGAATACACAGAAGAACTATACAAAAAAGATCTTCACGACCTAGATAATCACGATGGTGTGATCACTGACCTAGAGCCAGACATCCTGGAATGTGAAGTCAAGTGGACCTTAGAAAGCATCACTACAAACAAAGCTAGTGGAGGTGATAGAATTCCAGTTGAGCTATTCCAAATCCTGAAAGATGATGCTGTGAAAGTGCTGCACTGAATATGCCAGCAAATTTGGAAAACTCAGCAGTGGCCACAGGACTGGAAAAGGTCAGTTTTCATTCCAATCCCAAAGAAAGGCAATGCCAAAGAATGCTCAAACTACCGCACAATTGCACTCATCTCACATACTAGTAAAGTAATGCTCAAAATTCTCCAAGCCAGGCTTCAGCAATACGTGAACCATGAACTTCCTGATGTTCAAGCTGGTTTTAGAAAAGGCAGAGGAACCAGAGATCAAATTGCCAACATCCGCTGGATCATGGAAAAAGCAAGCGAGTTCCAGAAAAGCATCTATTTCTGCTTTATTGACTATGCCAAAGCCTTTGACTGTGTGGATCACAACAAACTGTGGAAAATTCTGCAAGAGATGGGAATACCAGACCACCTGATCTGCCTCTTGAGAAATTTGTATGCAGGTCAGGAAGCAACCGTTAGAACTGGACATGGAACAACAGACTGGTTCCAAATAGGAAAAGGAGTATGTCAAGGCTGTATATTGTCATCCTGTTGATTTAACTTATATGCAGAGTACATCATGAGAAATGCTGGACTGGAAGAAACACAAGCTGGAATCAAGATTGCCGGGAGAAATATCAATAACCTCAGATATGCAGATGACACCACCCTTATGGCAGAAAGTGAAGAGGAACTCAAAAGCCTCTTGATGAAAGTGAAAGTGGAGAGTGAAAAAGTTGGCTTAAAGCTCAACATTCAGAAAATGAAGATCATGGCATCCGGTCCCATCACTTCATGGGAAATAGATGGGGAAACAGTGGAAATACTGTCAGACTTATTTTTCTGGGCTCCCAAATCCCTACAGATGGTGACTGCACCCATGAAATTAAAAGACGCTTACTCCTTGGAAGGAAAGTTATGACCAACCTAGATAGCATATTGAAAAGCAGAGACATTACTTTGCCAACAAAGGTTCGTCTAGTCAAGGCTATGGTTTTTCCTGTGGTCATGTATGGATGTGAGAGTTGGACTGTGAAGAAGGCTGAGTGCCGAAGAATTGATGCTTTTGAACTGTGGTGTTGGAGAAGACTCTTGCAAGTCCCTTGGACTGCAAGGAGATCCAACCAGTCCATTCCTAAGGAGATCAGCCCTGGGATTTCTTTGGAAGGAATGATGCTAAAGCTGAAACTCCAGTACTTTGGCCACCTCATGTGAAGGGTTGACTCATTGGAAAAGACTCTGATGCTGGGAGGGATTGGGGGCAGGAGGAGAAGGGGACGACAGAGGATGAGATGGCTGGATGGCATCACTGACTCGATGGACGTGAGTCTGAGTGAACTCCGGGAGCTGGTGATGGACAGGGAGGCCTGGAGTGCTGTAATTCATGGGGTCGCAAGGAGTCGGACATGACTGAGCGACTGATCTGATCTGATCTGATCTGATTATGTTATTCATCAGAACTGATTCTAGGAACCATTGAGTCTGCTGCTAATACTTATTGAATTCTTATGACATTTCAAGTAATATTCTGTGGGATATATATATATATATATATGTCAAATTTGTGTATGTGTGTGTGTATATATATATATATATATATATGTCTTCCCAGGTGGCACTAGTGGTAAACAACATGGCTGCCAACGTAAGAGACATAAGAGACATGAGTTTGATCCCTGGATCAGAAAGATATCCTTGAGGAGGTTATGGCAGCTCACTTCAGTATTCTTGCCTGGAGAATCCCATGGGCAGAAGAGCCTGACAGGCTATCTAGTCCATGGAGTCACAAAGTGTAGGACATGACTGAAGTGACTGAAGTGACTCGTATATATGTGTGTGTGTGTGTGTGTGTGTGTGTGTTTGTGTGTATACACACAAAGAGATATATACATATACACATATATATTATGTATGTGCATATGCTATAAATACTTATCACTGCTCTTTAGCCCCTGGGTGCCAGTCCAGCAATAAACAGGTGTATGCTGCTGCTGCTAAGTCACTCCAGTCGTGTCCAACTCTGTGCAACCCCATATATGGCAGCCCACCAGGCTCCCCCGTCCCTGGGATTCTCCATTCAAGAACATTAGAGTGGGTTGCCATTTCCTTCTCCAATTCATGAAAGGGAAGAGAGAAAGTAAAGTCGCTCAGCCATGTGCGACTCTTAGCGACCCCATTGACTGCAGCCTACCAGACTCCTCAGTCCATGGGATTTTCTAGGCAAGAGTACTGGAGTGGGTTGCCAGTGCCTTCTCCAAAACAGGTGTATAGGTATGGTAAAATTTTATATCATCAAAAACTAGAAAAAAAATGATTAAATAAAATGATAACGTTTGAAAACATAAAATTTTTCACATTTTCCTTATAGCCTGAAACTGTTAAAACTAGACTTATGCTCCTTACTTATCAGTCTACTTAATGCATCATAAAGCTTTATGAGGCTTTTTAAGAAATGGAGCTTGGAATACTCAGTGGTGAAACTGTCTTTGGATTATCACTTTGGGTGGTGCCCTTCCTTCCTGTATCACCCTTATGAGCTACCAGATGAAGAAAATTGTATGTTTCAGACTCCTTTCAGGGAGCACATTGCATCTGTGCAGTGGAAATTATGAATGAACTTCCTGGGAGAGCAGCAGAGAGACTCAGGGAACTACAGGGTGTTGTAACTTACTTGTGTGAACAAAGGGATCCATTCTTGGCTTTATTTCCCAGATGGAGGAAGAGCATAAAAGGCAGAGCAAGGGGATGAGGCCAGAGGCTGGAGGATATTGGTGGTCTCTGAAATCTAGTGTAAAGCAACTTGAGTGATTACAACTTAAGTGCATTGAGTGAGGGGTGTTGTCTAAAATAGTCTAAGAGCTAAAGTGGTACATGCAGATGCTGTTGCAAAATGGATGAGAGATGATTAAAGAAATCAGCAATGGGACTTTCCGGCCAAATTGTCTGAGACATCGAATGAAACTGGATGTACACCATGGAGTCCCTGTGTGTTTATCATGTTAGTAGGGTGCCAGCAATCTGTTGCTCTGTTTTTTCCACCCCAAATGTGCTTCCTTCGTGGTACACCATCTCTCTTAACTGCAAAACCATCCACTCATTTGCCAGCATCTGAAACCTTGGAGCTCTCTCCATCCCAGCTAGATGCAGTCACTCCCCAAGTCCAACCTCTCACTATCATGTCCCCTACCCAGGACACTCCTCTCAGCCCCATCTCTCTGGTCTGGGCTCCCATCAGCTCTTCCTGGAGCTTGCAACAAATTTGTCTTCCCATCTCAGTTCCTTCCTTTTCTTTGATTCTTCCAAAGGTTGCTGAGGTGATCTATATAAAGCACACACCTAGGCACATCTCTCTACTTCTTAAAAACTTTACGTAGTTCCCTATGACCCTTGAAAACTCCATCAAAAGACACTGAATGTTCTTTTCATACTGGCCCCACTGCACCCTTCCTCCTCAGCTTCTGCCACCACATTTCACAAACGCTGGTGCCTAGCCAAACAGAGTTCTGCAAGTCTTATAAAGCTTCTGTCTTTTCCAACTCTCTTTTGATTTCCTTGCCTGAAATTCCTCTTATCCTATATCTACAGGCCTATATTTATCTCCTCCCATTAAGGTGGGCTCAAATGCCATCTTATCCATCTAGCAGGCTATGATGTATCCTTTTTCTGAACTTTTATTATGATTCACACCGAGGATTTGCCAAGAGTTTAAAATCTGATTTAAACTGTGGCCTAGAGTCTTTCTCAGCAATTCTCACTCTGTCCCACTACCCCATCTTCTGTCTAACTCATCACTCTGTCTTTGTTGCTATCATGAGTTTGGTGCACTCCTGTGTGTGAACTTGTAGCACTTTGCAATATAATTAGTTTTCTATTTGGTGGTTGAACCTGTCAGTTTATTTCCTTGAACACAAGTTCCTGGCCTTATTCTTGCTTACGTCTCCAGAGTCTGTCACAGTTCCTGGCATATTGCAAATACTTTGTTGCTTCATAAGTGCATCGAGTACCTAAAGTGAAGCCGCTTATTCGTGTCCAACTTCTTGTGACCCCATGGACTGTAGCCTACTAGGCTCCTCTGTCCGTGGGATTTTCCAGGCAAGAATGCTGGAGTGGGTTGCCATTTCCTTCTCCAGGGTATCTTCCCAACCAAGGGATCTAACCCAGGTCTCCCGAATTGTAGGGAGACACTTTACCATCTGAACCACCAGGGAAGTCACCACTGAGTACCTAAAGCAATGAATAAGATGATGTCAGCAAAGAAGGGAGAAAGGGAGAGTTAAAAAAAACAGAAACATGAATGTCGTTTTATATTTTCTGTCAGACTATATTGCAGCATTTTCAGTGCCGAAATGTATTGGGCTGGCCAAAAAGTTCATTTGGGGTTTTTCTGTGAGATGTTATGAAACATAGCACAGAAATTTTCCATTACTGATTCTCAGGCTTGAGGAAGGCAGTTTCCCTGTTGTTTAATATGCTCATCAGCTACTAGCTTTGAGACACCACATTAAAGAGCTGTGATTAATCTGGTAATTCTGGCAAATCATTTTTAAGATTCTGCTCTTCCAGTAACTTTAACTTCTATGAAGACTGGGACAATGTGTTATGCAATTTTTAAAGCCTCCTATCTTGCCATATCCCCAAGCATAGAACTTGGAAAACAAATGATTGATCTGTTGTCATTGGAGTGGAATCTATTCCATCAGTGCAGGGTAGGGTGATATCTGACATTCTTTTCTGGCTATTTCCTGGGTTTCTACTATGTGATGCCAACATGTAGAAATAGAACTGTCTCCAAAATACTGAATATAAAACCTGTATTTTGCAGAATTATAGCAAAGTTGGAAGCAACCTATCACCAGGAGTAGCCCTTTCACTTAATTTAGAGTCAAATGCAAAAAAATGATTGAAAGGCCTTTTTCAGCAAGGATAACCTATTGACTTGTAAGAAAGGATGATAAAGCAGTTCCTAAAAAGCCTAGGATTGTTTTTCCTATGAAGAATCTTAAGTGAGGATAACTGAGAAAGAACTAATGCAGCCATATGGGTTCAGGTATCATTATCATGTGGTATATAGAAAATATCCTGTAAATTTATTAACTGAGCAATGCAGTCAAAAAGGATCAAACAAGAGGAAACATATCCACAGCTCTTATATTGTATGATCTTTTGGGGTCTTTAATTTCGGTGATTTTTGATAGTTATGATTTATAATGTTTCAGAAGCCTGTTGTTTTATTTACTTAATTTTCACTCTTTTATGGGAGACCTGGCGTACTGTGGTTCTTTGGGGTTGCAAAGAATCAGACACAACTGAGCGACTGAACTGTACTAAACTGAACACTCTTTTATCCCCAATTGGCATTTGCTGTTTCAGTCAAGATTTACTAAGTTTCAGATATTATTCTATCTAAAACACTTCTTAAATTTAGAGTCTCATCAAAATCATGACATTGTATTATGTTGAAAAGCAACCTAAGTAAATATTTAGCATAATTAGGATATTTATTAATTGGAATTCTTTAAATTGCAAAATACAGAAACCCAACTCAAATCAAAATGAGAATTGTTTGCTTCATATAACTAGACAGTTCAAGGAATAACTCCCATTCAGACAATACTAAATCCAGAATCTATATCATGGTATATCATCAAGAAGCTTTTTTCTCTCATTCTAGGCTCTGCTTTCCACTCTGTTGGTGTTTTATTCCCAAACAAACAAACTCTTCAGACATTTCAACTCTAGGAAAAAGAGACCAGCGTCCCCACAAACTTTTAACAAATTTTACAAAATCATCTCTAATTAGATCCCTCTCTGGGCTTAAATGTTCTTCCAAGCTCAGTACCAAGTTCAAGAAGGTGGAATACTCCAGTGATTCACTTTATATATCTAACCCTTGAACCCAGGAGTAAAATTAGCTCCATCTAAACTGCATGGGTTTAGGCAGGATAGAGATAGTCCCATAAAAAGATGCTAGATAAAAGGGAAAAACAAATTGTCTCTTCTAGAAACATGACCTATAGCTACTTCATTTTGTAAATCATCCTCCAGTACCAGAAAAACAGAACACGTTTTAATCACGTGAACTATTTCATGCTAGCCTATTTCACGTTTTGAAATAGCCGCTAGTTCATTATTTTAGACTCGAAATGGTAAAAGATTCAAAGGCACTTTCCTTGCAATTTGTGCAACACGAAAACCCTTAAACCAAATAAGAAAAAGGGAGCATGATCATTTTGCAGTTCTGTGAGATACAGTTCGGTAAAGCCTCTCTGAAGTTGTAGTTTTCATCTTCTGTTTGCACTAACTAGATGTCAGGTTTTCTACCTTTGAACTCTGTTGGCACTTTGATTAAAGACTGTGGGTGGCACTTACCACATTCTACCTTAAATTGTAACTTATTATAAATTATTTATAATTTATAAAATAGATAGTTTCTAAATTATGAAAAATATAAATTATCTATAATTTATAGAAACCATAAGTTATTATAAAATATAATTCAATGTAGAATGTGATAAGTACACTTTACTCAAAGTGCCAAGAGAGTTCAAAGGTAGAAAACCTGACATCTAGCTAGGGCAAACAGAAAATGAAAACTACAGCTTCAGAGAGGTGTTACAGAACTTTATCTCACAGAACTACAAAGTGATCATGCTCCCTTTTTCTTGTTTGGATTAGGCTTTTCACGTTGCACAAATTGCAAAGAAAGTGACTGAATCTTTTCGAGTCTAAAATGAATTAAAGTCCATTTCAAAACTTGAAATAGGCTAACTTGAACCTGTATATTTACTCTAGGGCCCTATGATACACTACCTTAACACTAGAAGAGGATTTTCTTCACCTATTATATGTTTCCTCATTTAATATTTGATACTAAGCTTTATATCCCATTCAGTTCAGTTCAGTTCAGTCACTCAGTTGTGTCTGACTCTTTGAGACCCCATGAATCGCAGCATGCCAGGCCTCCCTGTCCATCACCAACTCCCAGAGTCCACCCAAACCCATGTCCATCGAGTCGGTGATGCCATCCAACCATCTCATCCTCTGTCGTCCCCTTCTCCTCCTGCCCTCAATCTTTCCCAGCATCAGGGTCTTTTCAAATGAGTCAGCTCTTATCATGAGGTGGCCAAAGTATTGGAGTTTCAGCTTCAACATCAGTCCTTCCAATGAACACCCAGGACTGATCTCCTTTAGGATGGAGGGTTGGATCTCCTTGCAATCCAAGGGACTCTCAAGAGTCTTCTCCAATACCACAGTTCAAAAGCATCAATTCTTTGGCACTCAGCTTTCTTTATAGTCCAACTATCACATCCATACATGACCACAGGGAAAACCATAGCCTTAACCAGACAGACCTTTGTTGGCAAAGTAATGTCTCTGCTTTTTAATATGCTGTTTATATCCCATTAGGTATCAAAATAGTATGTTAAATATAATTCATTCTTTTTCTTTCCAGTTACTAGTGTTATAAATGCAAGGTGTATTTCTTTAATAGAAGATCTAAAAGTTATAGCAAATTCTGTGTACTGTGTGCCAGGTATGGGTGAAATGAGTATGGTTTAATTATCAGGTGTGATTCCCTGGGCTTCCTAGGTGGCTCAGTGATAAAGAATCCACTTGCCAATGCAGGAGATGCAGAAGATGTGGATTCAATCCTTGGATCATGAAGATTCCCTGGAAGAGGAAATGGAAACCCACTCCAGTATTCTTGCTGGGAAATCCCATGGATAGAGGAACCTGGTGGGCTACAGCCCGTGGAGTCACAAAGAGCTGGACATGACTGAGCAACTGAACATGCATGCACATAATTGCCTGGGCTATAAGTCCTATCATGATGGAGATCTGTCTGTATATGCTCACCAGGGCTGTTTTCAGGCTAAATACATAATAGACTCTCATTGGTAATTAGACACATTGAAAAGTCCTCCTAACAACCCTATAGAATAGTGATTCTCAACCATGGACAGTTTTGCCCCACTGGAGGCATTTGGCAATGTCTGGGGACATCTTTCATTGACATAACTGTGGGGAATGCTTCTGGTACCTGGTGGGTAGAGACTAGGGATACAGCTAATCATTTTACAATATGCAAGTCAGCTCCTGACAACCAAGAATTATCTGGCCTAAACTAACAATAGTGCCAAGAATGAGAAACCCTGTTTTAGGATAGTCATAGTTCCACAGCATGCACAAAAGGAAATCAATACTCAAAAACGATATGAATTCGCCTCACCTCACATTGGTAATAAATTATAAAATATAAATTTTTGCCATTTTTTTCCTGATTTCCTGTTATAGAATTACATATCAGTTTGCATACAAATTTGAGCTAGTATTCCAGGCATAATATAGAGAACTAAATAGAATGTCACCTAGCTAATTAGCACTAGTTTAATAAGGTGATGTGCTGTTTTGGTTTGCTCTATGACAAACAATTAGTATGATTTAAAATCAACCTAGTGGACAGGATTATGGAAACGGTTTTACAGTAAAAGTCTGTTTGAGTTTTATCTTTGATCTAAAAGCCAAACAGGTCTGGGAAAGGCAGCATCTCTTTTTAGAGTTTTATCATACTCTTCCCTTTAAGGACTGGGTTTATTTGAGTCAAGCTATACTATAATATCAAAGTTCCAGTCAGATTTCCTGAAGGGTTTATGAAGCCAGGGATAAAGTCCTGAAATCCATCTTTACCAATCAGGTTAAAGGAACCATTTTTCACATCTCCAAAACAGGTGACATCATGTGGCCTATTGGGCATATTCACAGTTGTAGGGCAAGAAATACCATGGAAATAATTGTTATTCATTAAAGAAATTGAGTACTTAGGACGTTAATATCTCAGTTCAGTTCAGTTCAATTCAGTCGCTCAGTCGTTTCTGTCTCTGTGTCCCCATGAACTGCAGCATGCCAGGCTTCCCTGTCCACCACCAACTCCCAGAGCTTGCTCAAACTCCTGTCTGTTGAGTCAGTGATGCCATCCAGCCATCTCATCCTCTGTCATTCCCTTCTCCTCCTGTCTTCAATCTTTCCCAGCATCAGGGTCTTTCCCAATGAGTCAGTGCTTTGCATCTGGTGGCCAAAGTATTGGAATTTCAGCTTCAGCATCATTCCTTCCAATGAATATTCAAGACTGATTTCCTTTAGGATTGACTGGTTTGATCTCCTTGAAGTCCAAGGGACTCTCAAGAGTCTTCTCCAATACCACAGTTCAAAAGCATCAGTTATTTTGTGTTCAGCTTTCTTTATGGTTCAACTCTTACATGCATGCATGACTACTAGAAAATCCATAGCTTAGTCACTACTAAATAGGAATGGAAATTTTCTACATCTTTTTTTTTTTTGGCTGTGCTGGGTCTTAGTTGGAGTGGGAGGCATCTTTAGCTGCAACATGTGGGATCTAGTTCCCAGATCAGTGATGAAACCTGGGCCCTCTGCATATTAGGGCGGAGTCTTAACCAGTAGAACGGCAGGGAAGTGCCTCTACATCTCTTTTTGATACCTGTTTTTTCCATTGTCAAAAATCCAGAAATAGCAAAATTAAAATCAGCAAATCAATAAATAGTATTTAGTAAGAACTTATTTTGCATGTAAAAACAGTTTGTGATTTTCCAAATCCAAAGAATGGTATGAAGTTCAGGGCATTAAGTTACAGGATGACTTATAAAGTGAAAATGAGTAAGTTGTTAACCTTTACAATGATGGGTTATTACAATGAAGGTTTTGTAAAGATGGCAGGGTTTAGGTTAAAAGTGATGCTGCCATGCCATTTTTACGATGATGACTTAAGTTTCTTTTATGATTGCCAGAGGCATTTATAGGAAATAATTGTGAAGTTTTGCTTATGTTTATGAAATAAGCTAGGTTTTATTTGTTTATATGGCTTAAATGGTTTTGTCTGCTCAGGAAATTTTCATGTCCCATTTCCATTCTGTATTTAATTTTACCCCCACTCTCTTTATAAGCTCCCAACATCTAAAAGTTAAATCAGATCTGCTGTGGGGCTCAAGAAAGTTATATTAATCAGTAATCAAGTGAGTTGAAGTTAAGGTATGGTAGGCAATGGCAATCCACTCCAGTACTCTTGCCTGTAAAATCCCATGGAAGGAGGAGCCTGGTAGGCTGCAGTCCATGGGGTCGCTAAGAGTCAGACACAACTGAGCGACTTCACTTTCACTTTTCACTTTCATGCATTGGAGAAGGAAATGGCAACCCACTCCAGTGTTCTTGCATGGAGAATCCCAGGGACGGCAGGGCCTGGTGGGCTGCTGTCTATGGGGTTGCACAGAGTCGGACACGACTGAAGCAACTTAGCAGCAGCAACAGGGGAAATAACTACAGAAATGCTTAGAAGTTATCATCATTAGCAGGTAAATAGTTATTGTTCAGTGGTCTTCACTTATCATTTTTATTTTTTATTTATTTATTTTAAAATATTTATTTGTTGGTATTTATCCGGCTTCATCGGGTCTTAGTTGCAATTCATGGGATCTTTGTGTGTCATATGGGATCTTCAGTTGTGGCATGTGAACCCTCTAGTTGTGGCCTTTGGGCTCCAGAGCATCTGGACTTTAGGAGTTGTGGGATACAGGCTTAGTTGCTCCAGGGCATGTGGGATCTTTGTTCCCTCACTAGGAATTGAACCAGCATCCCTTGCATTAGGAGGCAGATTGTTAACCACTGGACCACCAGGGAAGTCCCCATTTACAATTTTTGGATGCACTGAATACAGTAGCAAATGTTGAGGACAAAGTGTACACTCAAGCCAGTCTGTGGAAGACAGTCAGTGTCTTCCAGGGGACTTGTCAAGGGCCATAAGAAGCTGTGGGGAGTTTTTAAGATGCAGAAATACATGTCCAGATGTGTATTTTATAGAAATCAGTTCAGCAACTTTTAAAAAGAGCAAAAAATGGGTAAAATTGAACCAAATTAATGGAAGTGGCAACTTATAATTCCTAATAGTACTGTTTGAATGCATGCACACATATATCTAATTCTTGCAATTGCTTTGGTTATTGTCTATAAAGTTCAGTGAAGTGTAAGTTGCTCAATCATGTCTGACTCTTTGTGACCCCATGGACGGTAGCCCGCCAGGCTCCTCAGTCCATGGGATTCTCCAGGCAAGAATACTGGAGTGGGTAGCCATTCTCTTCTCCAGGGGATCTTCCCAACCCAGGGATTGGACCCAGGTCTCCTGCATTATAGGCAGATTCTTTACATCTGAGCCATCAGGAAAGCACCTTGGTTATTGTGTGCACAAACACTAACTCCAGACTTCTCCAGTCAATTCACAAAAAAGGAAAAAAGAGTTTTCTATAGTTTATGCACATTTAATAATTAAAGGTTTACCTTAGTTCAGTTCAGTTCAGTCACTAAGTCATGTCCGACTCTTTGGGACCCCATGGACTGCAGCATGCCAGGCCTCCCTGTCCATCACCAACTCCCAGAGTTTACTCAAACTCATGTCCATTGAGTTTGTGATGCTATCCAATCATCTCATCCTCTGTCGTCCCCTTCTCCTCCCACCTTCAATCTTTCCCAGCATCAGGGTCTTTTCTTTTTTTTTTAATTTTATTTTATTTTTAAACTTTACAATATTGTATTAGTTTTGCCAAATATCGAAATGAATCCGCCACAGGTATACCCGCGTTCCCCATCCTGAACCCTCCACCCTCCTCCCTCCCCTCCCCTCCCTCTGGGTCGTCCCAGTGCACCAGCCCCAAGCATCCAGTACCGTGCATCGAACCTGGACTGGCGACTCGTTTCATACATGATATTATACATGTTTCAATGCTATTTTCCCAAATCTCCCCACCCTCTCCCTCTCCCACAGAGTCCATAAGACTGATCTATACATCAGTGTCTCTTTTGCTGTCTCGTACACAGGGTTATTGTTTCCATCTTTCTAAATTCC
>NW_011495051.1:12157791-12159160 GCF_000754665.1 Bison bison bison | reverse complement strand
TTCAATGCTATTTTCCCAAATCTCCCCACCCTCTCCCTCTCCCACAGAGTCCATAAGACTGATCTATACATCAGTGTCTCTTTTGCTGTCTCGTACACAGGGTTATTGTTTCCATCTTTCTAAATTCCATATATATGCGTTAGTATACTGTATTGGTGTTTTTCTTTCTGGCTTACTTCACTCTGTATAATAGGTTCCAGTTTCATCCACCTCATTAGAACTGATTCAAATGTATTCTTTTTAATGGCTGAGTAATACTCCATTGTGTATATATACCACAGCTTTCTTATCCATTCATCTGCTGATGGACATCTAGGTTGCTTCCATGTCCTGGCTATTATAAACAGTGCTGTGATGAACATTGGGGTACACATGTCTCTTTCCCTTCTGGTTTCCTCAGTGTGTATGCCCAGCAGTGGGATTGCTGGATCATAAGGCAGTTCTGTTTCCAGTTTTTTAAGGAATCTCCACACTGTTCTCCATAGTGGCTGTACTAGTTTGCATTCCCACCAACAGTGCAAGAGAGTTCCCTTCTCTCCACACCCTCTCCAGCATTTATTGCTAGTAGACTTATGGATTGCAGCCATTCTGACTGGCGTGAAATGGTACCTCATAGTGGTTTTGATTTGCATTTCTCTGATAATGAGTGATGTTGAGCATCTTTTCATGTGTTTGTTAGCCATCTGTGTGTCTTCTTTGGAGAAATGTCTATTTAGTTCTTTGGCCCATTTTTTGATTGGGTCATTTATTTTTCTGGAGTTGAGCTGTAGGAGTTGCTTGTATATATTTGAGATTAGTTGTTTGTCAGTTGCTTCATTTGCTATTATTTTCTCCCATTCTGAAGGCTGCCTTTTCACCTTGCTAATAGTTTCCTTTGTTGTGCAGAAGCTTTTAAGTTTAATTAGGTCCTATTTGTTTATTTTTGCTTTTATTTCCAATATTCTGGGAGGTCATCAGGGTCTATTCTAATGAGTCAGTTCTTCACATCAGGTGGTCAGAGTATTGGAGTTTCAGCTTCAGCGTCAGCCCTTCCAATGAATATTCAGGATTGATTTCCTTTAGGATGAACTGGTTGGATCTCCTTGCAGTCAAGGGACTCTCTAGAGTCTTCTCTTGAGAGAAGTTCAAAAGCATCAATTCTTCTGTGCTCAGCTTTCTTTCTAGTCCAACTCTTACATCCATACATGACTATTCAAAAAACCATAGCTTTGACAAGATGGACTTTCATTGGCAAAGTAATGTCTCTGCTTTTTATTATGCTGTCTAGGTTGGTCATAACTTTTCTTCTAAGGAGCAGGTTTCTTTTAATTTCATGGTTGCGGTCACCATCTGCAGTGATTTTGGAGCCCCCCAAAATAAAGTCTGTCAC
>NW_011495051.1:12156510-12157691 GCF_000754665.1 Bison bison bison | reverse complement strand
TGTCAGCATTAGCATCATTCCTTCTAAAGAAATCCCAGGGCTGATCTCCTTCAGAATGGAGTGTTGGATCTCCTTGCAGTCCAAGGGACTCTCAAGAGTCTTCTCCAACACCACAGTTCAAAAGCATCAATTTTTCGGGGCTCAGCCTTCTTCACAGTCCAACTCTCACATCCATACATGACCACAGGAAAAACCATAGCCTTGACTGTGGTTGGCAACTATACTTTGTTGGCAAAGTAATGTCGCTGCTTTTGACTATGCTGTCTAGGTTGGTCATAACTTTCCTTCCAAGGTGTAAGCGTCTTTTAATTTCATGGGTGCAGTCACCATCTGTAGTGATTTGGGAGCCCAGAAAAATAAAGTCTGACACTGTTTCCACTGTTTCCCCATCTATTTGCCATGAAGTGATGGGACCAGATGCCATGATCTTAGTTTTCTGAATGTTGAGTGTTAAGCCAACTTTTTCACTTTCCTCTTTCACTTTCATCAAGAGGCTCTTTAGTTCTTCGCTTTCTGCCATAAGTGTGGTGCCATCTGCATGTCTGAGGTTACTGATATTTCTCCCAGCAATCTTGATTCCAACCTGTGCTTCATCCAGCCTGGCATTTCTCATGATGTACTCTGCAAAAAAGTTAAATAAGCAGGGTGACAAAATACAGCCTTGATGTACTCCTTTCCCAGTTTGAAACCAGTCTGTTGTTCTTTTACCTAGAGGCCTTTAAAGCTTTACCTAGAGGTCTTTAGATCAGATCAGATCAGATCAGTTGCTCAGTCATGTCCGACTCTTTGTGACCCCATGAATCGCAGCATGCCAGGCCTCCCTGTCCATCACCAACTCCCGGAGTTCACTCATACTCACGTCCATCGAGTCAGTGATGCCATCCAGCTATCTCATCCTTGGTTGTCCCCTTCTCCTCCTGCCCCCAATCCCTCCCAGAGTCAGAGTCTTTTCCAATGAGTCAACCCTTCTCATGAGGTGGCCAAAGTACTGGAGTGTCAGCATTAGCATCATTCCTTCTAAAGAAATCCCAGGGCTGATCTCCTTCAGAATGGAGTGGTTGGATCTCCTTGCAGTCCAAGGGACTCTCAAGAGTCTTCTCCAACACCACAGTTCAAAGCATCAATTTTCGGGGCTCAGCCTTCTTCACAGTCCAACTCTCACATCCATACATGACCACAGG
>NW_011495051.1:12133751-12156410 GCF_000754665.1 Bison bison bison | reverse complement strand
GCAGTCACCATCTGTAGTGATTTGGGAGCCCAGAAAAATAAAGTCTGACACTGTTTCCACTGTTTCCCCATCTATTTCCCATGAAGTGATGGGACCGGATGCCATGATCTTCGTTTTCTGAATGTTGAGCTTTAAGCCAACTTTTTCACTCTCCACTTTCACTTTCATCAAGAGGCTTTTGAGTTCCTCTTCACTTTCTGCCATAAGGGTGGTGTCATCTGCATATCTGAGGTTATTGATACTTCTCCCAGCAATCTGGATTCCAGCTTGTGTTTCTTCCAGTCCAGCGTTTCTCATGATGTACTCTGCATAGAAGTTAAATAAGCAGGGTGACAATATACAGACTTGACATACCCCTTTTCCTATTTGGAACCAGTCTGTTGTTCCATGTCCAGTTCTAACTGTTGCTTCCTGACCTGCATACAAATTTCTCAAGAGGCAGATCAGGTGGTCTGGTATTCCCATCTCTCAGAATTTTCCACAGTTTATTGTGATCCACACAATCAAAGGCTTTGGCATAGTCAATAAAGCAGAAATAGATGCTTTTCTGGAGCTCTCTTGCTTTTTCCATGATCCAGCAGATGTTGGCAATTTGATCTCTGGTTCCTCTGCCTTTTCTAAAACCAGCTTGAACATCAGGAAGTTCACGATTCACATATTACTGAAGCCTGGCTTGGAGAATTTTGAGCATTAGTTTACTAGCGTGTGAGATGAGTGCAATTGTGCGGTAGTTTGAGCATTCTTTGGCATTGCCTTTCTTTGGGATTGGAATGAAAACTGACCTTTTCCAGTCCTGTGTCCACTGCTGAGTTTTCCAAATTTGCTGGTATATTGAGGTCTTTACTGCAGAACTAATGTGGGTTAATATGTGTTAATAGTGATTAACTGCTAGTGTATACATTATTTATAGCATTTTTCTTGGTCTACTGCACCTATATATAAGAATCTAATATGTGCTTAGGAACATTGACAGAAGATAAACACTTGATAAATATCATGAAGTATAAATACAGAGCACTATGAGAGTGAATGAATAACAAGGTATTTTTAGACTGGGAAAGGAGGATTGATAAAGTCCTCCCCAAGGAGCTGATATTCAGGTCCATATTGGAAAATCAAGTAGGAGCTTATTAGATAAAGAACTGGAGGAAGGAAGAGAAAAGTTGAGCATTCCAGTCCACATGTAAGCATGTGCAGTGGCCCTGAGACCTTTAGCATTTTGGTGCATTAGGAATTAAGAGAAGTGAAGTCTATACTTTCTATGGTAAAATACTACTCTCTAAGAAAACCGCCTCTTCATCATGACATAACCATCTTACTGAACAAGCTGGACTCTATTTAGAAAGCATAGAACAACTTTTATTTTCCCCAAGTTCTCCAACATTGCTCTCTCACTGTGATCCTTTTGCTGAAAGTGAATGAAACCTCAGGTAGGTTTCAAAGTTTTTTCTGATTGTCTGAGTCACAAAGAGAACCTCATCTCATCGCATTCAAAGATGCAGCCCAGAGCACAGAGGGCCACCCCCACCCCCTACTCAACCGCCGACTTTTCTGGTTCTTGATGGACTCATACATGGATGCCTCCTGGATGGGTACTTTACCATTTCCTAGTTCTACTTCCATATCTCGTCAGGAGATTTAGTGGCTGGTGAAATCACTGGTGCAGTGTAATCAGTCTTTGGTTTCTCTGGAGGCGCCTAACTCCTTTCCCTCATTGAGGGACTGCGGTGGATCTTTCAACACTCCAGTAATCCTTTCCAATAAAAAAATCAAGTTTTATTTCTGATCCCTGATGCTGAGAATTAGGCTGACAAAACTAGACTCTGGGCAGGTCCCACTGGTTGGTCTTGTGTCTTTTCACTTCAAGACATAGATATATTTGGTCTTTGGTTTTATGGCCAGTAGTGAAGCAGCAAACAGCTTCATGTATAACATTCTTACTACTGTAGCAAGCGGTCGAGTGGTGAGAACTGTGGGCAGGGGCCAGTTCATGCTAGGTCTGGTAACCCTGAAGTACATAAATAAGTTATAAAAATGAGGATATATTGAAGTCTTTAAAATGCTAATACATATTAGCTTGTATGCTGAAATTCAGCATCTCCCAAATGTTTTTGACTACTCTAGTGCCACTGAATTAATTGTGCTACATTACATTTTCATGATCAGTATTGCCATGTTACTAAAAACTGTTAAATCTAGACAATATCTAGAAACAGCAGTATGTGTATAAATCATCCAGACTTATGATAGTTTATTTATAATGGTAACTAAAATAAACTCATTCTTCCTAAAACTTTGAACAATTAGTAGTTAACATGAGAATAAATATAAACCACATCATTTGCTAAATGATGCTTATAGATGTAAACAAATTTCTTCAGTGAGCCATCACTATCTCTGTCTATTAATCTAATACCTAAGTTTCTTGATGGGAGATGTCTACTACTATTATTTCAGATGTATACTGTATATTAAAATTTAATTTTTAGCAACAAAAATGGCTGTAGTGCATGTAGCATGAAGCTTGGCTTTAGGAAATTTAGGGCTAGTTCCAATTCAGCTCTTGTCCATGCCAATTATAGCCTAATTTTTAATGTCTCTCTCCTCTATGATAGACGATGGATAAGGGAAGATTTTTTATGCATACTTTAAACCTTGTTGAACTGACTGTATAATATGTTTTCATGAACACATTTCAAATCATGAACACATGTAAATGAACATCAAGTAAGTGGAAAACATTTCTATCATAACCTTTCCAGAATTAGTCCTATATTTATTCCATGTTCTACTTTATTTTAATTATACAGAGCTTAATTTTATGAGCATAGAAAGCAAGTTCCTACATCGGATTTTGAAGGGCCTAATATGACACCAACAGCTAAAGCACTGAATGAGCCACTATTTTCTGAATGAATATGAACATTTCCTTCTTCAGTGACAGCAATTAGATTTTACTTGTGATCACTATGACCTTTTTACTTAATTATATTCTAAAATAATTTGTTGAATATAGAGCTAGAAATTTTGTCTTCATTATGTGAATTAAAGTTTGGATCAGTGAAGCATAATTAAAGATTAAATCACAGAACAAAGAAGTTAGTATTATTAGATCTGTGTGTGTTACATGAGATTGGGGAAAAATCTAGAGATATTAATTGTCAAAGTGCATGTTAATTAGAAGCAATAATTTCATGAGCACTTGGAAAGGGTGTTAGAGGTCTATGGATTCAGTTTTTTAAGAGGAAACTGAGATTCAGAGAAGACAAGTCTTTTCTTCAATTCAGAAAGTATATAGAGGGCAAAGTTAGTGCCAGAAAGTGCCTCCCAACTATTTTGAAGGCTCGTCAGTATTTACTGAAAAATTAAAAAAAAAGAAAAGACTTAAGCTCTACTTTGGAAAATCATGTCTATTAATGGTCATTGTTTTATGCTTCTACCAGTGGCCAGCTGAAAGTCTTGAAGCCAAGGTTTACAGGATTCACAAGGTTCACAGTAGTTTAGGTCAGCGGTTCTCAAAGTTTTTGTCCACAGGATCTCTTTGAACAGTGAACATGTTTGAAATGTAGACGTCAATGTAATCGAATTGAAAATGTAAAATTCAATGTTTCTTAATATATTCACAAATATGGAAGTCCATCACCATCATCTATTTTAGAGCATTTTCATCATCGCAGAGAGAAGTCCATAACCTCTAGCTATCACTCTTCTGTCCCTTCACCGTATCAGCCGCACTCCCAGCCCTGAGAAATCACTAATCAACTTGGTGCCTGTATAGACAGATTTCCCGATCCTGGATTTCCACATGAATTGGAATCACAGAGTATATGGTCTTTTGTGAAGAGCTTCTTTCACTTAACATAATATTATTGAAGTTCATTCATGTTGTAACACGTATTAGCACTTCAATTTTTTTATATAGATTCGAGTATAGCCAATTAATAATGTTATGATAGTTTCAGGTGGACAGCAAAGGGACTCAGCCATACATATATATGTATCCATTCTCCCCCAGACTCGCGGCCCATCCAGGCTGCTGCATAACATAGTAACATAGTCCTGTAATTCTTTTTATGGTCAATTAATATATCTATAGGTCTATTGATAGGCATCTATGGTATTTCTACCACTTGACTTTTATGAATAATGCTGCTATAAACATTCATCAACAAGCTTTTGTGTGGTTATTATGTCTTCATTTCAGACCCAGGACTAGAATTTTGGGGTTAAATGGAAACTCGACCATTTGAAGAACTATCAAGTTGTTTTCCAAAGCCTATTGTGCCACTGTACTTTCCCACCAGCAGTATATGAGATTTTTTAATTTCTCCATGTCCTCAGCAACACTTATTTTCACCTCACATTTTAAATCCAGACATCATATTGGGCATGGAGCTATATCTCAAATGGTTTTGCTTTGTATTTTCCTGATGATTAAATATATAGAGACTCTTTTCATATTTTTCACTGTATTTCTGAATATATATTTTAGCATTGTTTTAGGATTTATGAGATATTTTTAACATATAAGAATCACTTTCAGATTTATACTAGTTTAATTTTAGTTACTTATAGAAATGTTACTTCTTTATAACTCTATTGCCCTTTTCCTCTTTTTTGTGGTATCATTTTTATAAATATTACATCTATTCCTGTTAGAAACCCAACAGCACATTATTATAACTATTCCTTTACTCTCTGTTAACATTTCCTTAGCCCATTACAGCTTTGTGCCTACCCATCTACTTTGTGTCTTTATTGACAAATGTATTATACATATTTACATTTCCATATGTTTAGGCCCAATGATAAAATACATTATATACATGTAATTTTATACATATACATAAAATTATTTTTAAATAAGAGAAGAAAGGAGAAAATACATATTTATAATGTCATTTATAATTACATAATTACCTTTCCGACATGTATTGAATATATTGAAATTCTCTTCTGAAGTCATTTACTTTTAGCCTTTAGATTTTCTGGTAATGTAAGTCTGCCAGGAGCAAATTGTCTCATTTTTGGTATCTGAGGAAGTCTTTATTTGGCCTTCATTTTTGAAAGACAATATTGGTGAATATAGAATTCTCTTTTGAAAGGTTGGGTTTTTTTTTGTTTGTTTCCATTTGAATGCCTTCAATATGAATCTCATGGCCTTGTGGCTTCTATCATTTCTGCTGAGAAGTCAACTATTAATCATATTAGAGTTACTTTGTTAGTGAAGAATCATTTTTCTCTTGCTACTTTAAATGCTTATTTCTTATCTTTGACTTTCACTGATCTTACTATGATATGAATGTTTGAGATCTCTTTGTGTCAACCTCCTTGAAGTTCACTGAGCCTAGACGTCTAGGTTATTTATTGTTTTGTAATAAATCTGTGAAGCTTTAACCATTAGTTTTTTGAATTTTTTCCCTCATTTCTTTTGCTCTTCTCCCTCCATATCTATTATGCAGATATTATTGCATTAGTGGTGTCCTACATTTTCCTGAAGTTTTTCCTGTTCTTTCATATCCTTAAATTTGTTTGCTGTAAACTGGGCATTTTCAATAACATGTAAAAATAACTTTGGATACTGGTCTCACCCCATTCCTGTTTTTTTTTTATTTTATTTTATTGTTGTTATTATTTACTTGTGTATCTGTTTAGTGACTGGCTGGATTATTTTAGTAAAGTCGATCCCCCACCAACCCCACAGTCAATTAAGTCTATGATACTGCCCCTTAGGAAGGTGCAGCTTATGGTTTACACCTTGTCACCATGGAAAGTTAAGGGTAATGATAAATCTCTCTAGCTTCCCTGAATACACCTAGTTGTTAAAACCCACTAACTGCCTGAGATTGCTGTTATTTTCAACATTAATTGTTGGAGCATAAATTCCTTTCTAAATTAATCCAGTTGGATTATGACACATCAGAGGAATAGCTTCAAACTTCAGTGTGATTTTTTTTTAATGCCAGGAGCACTCCTCTAATCTGTCTTCTTCCTTGATTCTCTTGCAAACTAGTCAATTTAGACTTTAGGCTATAAATTCATTAGATCCACTTGTATCCTTTCATTTGCCTTTCAATACAACCCCTGATGTTCTTGAATGTTCTTTAAACTTCTCCACAATCTATTGCAAATGAAGTCAGTTCCTTTAGGAGGAGATTGAGAACTCTGTTTTGAGGCTTCCTTCTCTCCTATATAAAACCTGTAAGCAAGGCTCTGAAGCTGGGAGTGGAAACAGTTGCAAGCCTATCTCTGAATGACACCGCAACTCAGTACCTGACTGATAGGATGGAGATGCAGAAGTCTAAGGTCTTCTCATCTTGCCTTTTCTGGTGTGGAACTATTTCCTGAGGAGCCGGGGGAAGGGCTCTCAGGATCCTAGCATTCTCAGTGGTACTGTGTCTGGTAAAGCCTCCATTCCATGAGAAGGATTTGAGTAGAAGAAAAGAGTTATCACCTTTTTGCAATCATTTGGGACTTAGCCTCAGCATCAGGCACTTGGGGGCAGGATGAGGAATGATGAGGTCTTGCTCCTTTGAGAAATGAAGCCCTCTGGCTGGGAACTGGAGGGACAGGGTACCCTGTGATTCTGGCTACAACAGTCTGAAGTAGAATTTCAACTTCCCTGAGCTAAAAAGGTGGCAGAGATGAGACAGGGAACAGTCTTGGTTCAAACACCACAAACTCAAACTTTCGTACTATTTTTTCATAGATTTTCTTGAATAAGTATTTCTTCATTTGCTGTTTGCTCTTAGCACTATTTTCAAAGGCTTCCAGTGGTTGTGTTATTGTTTTGTAATTTTCGGTTTCAATGGGGAGCAGGGAAGAGGAGCTACTCATAGTGTCATCCCAGACGTGGTTCTTCCTTCATTATAAATTTAAAATTTTCAAATCTCAAATATGTATACCTTCAGCTATCAAAGTGATACTATCTGTATGCAACTTTTGTATGGTCTCTTCCTGTTCTCACAGCCTCTACTATATACTCATGAGACAATGAGAGTGAAGAAAGTAAATAATGTCTTACTACTGTCATAAGAAATAACCTTGACCTTCCAGACCCCCTGCAAGTGTCTTAGGGATTCTTGACAGAAGTTGATTCACACCTTGAAGAAAATTGGATTTTTCTCCTTTGAAATATATACATTTTATTTTTATTGAAACATAGTTGATGTACAATATTATATAAGTTACGAGTGTACAATATAGTGATTCATAATTTTTAAAGGTTATTCTCCATTTATATTTAATATAAAATATTGGCTATATTACAGTGTATTTATTATTATTAAATTTTGGCTGTGTTATGTGCTTATTTTATATTCAGTAGTTTGTACTTCTTAATCCCCTACCCCTATCTTGCCCCTCCCTTCTTTCCTCCTTTCCTCACATCATTGGTTTCCATTTATTTGTTGTTTATGAATCTGGTTTTTTGTTATATTCATTAGATTATTGTATTTTTTATATTCCATGCATAAGTGACATCATACTGTATTTGTCTTTCTCTGTCTGACTTTTTACACTTAGCATAATACCCTCCAAGTTCATCCATGTTATTGCAAATGGCATAATTTCATTTCTTTTAATCGCTGAATAGTATTGTGTCTGTGTATGTGTATGTGTATATATACATATATCTCACCTTCTTTATCCATTAATCTGTTGATGGACATCTCCATTGCTTCCCTATCTTGGTAATTTTAAATAATATTGCTATGAACATTGATGTGTGAAATACATACATTTTAATAAGAAATGAGCCCAGCATATTATTGACTAAGTCTCACATCCGAGTTTCTTGATTCCATTTTCTGGGACCATTCCACCACTGTATTGTGTATTATACTTTGTACATTGATTCATTTCATTAGTACAGCTGGGAGTTGAGCACAGAAAATCAACTGGAGTCATTTACCAAGAGCTCACTGAAATAAATTTATATGTAGAATAAAATATAAGAATAAAAAATAAAATTCTTAGCAAGATGACTGTAATGCATTTCACTTTCAAAACCTAGCTTAAAAAATCCCAAAATATTGTTTGAATATCAACAATAGCTCATTAATTGAATCTCTAAATCAGTCTTTCATTGACACACTAATAAGGAAAAAAAGTAAGTTTGAAATTAATATCATATTAATATCCTTGACATACAAAAATGAGTCTCAATCATGGAAACCTACTTTAATTTTCAATGAAGACATATGCAGAATTATTTGTGTAGAGAAACTAGGGCAAAAGGACAATTGGATACTGAATTTATGTTTGATGAGATGAGTCAAGCAGCTGCCCTTAGCATCAGTTTGTATGCAGAACATGAGCTTACCAAGGAGAAATGCTCTTGAAGCCAGTATATATTACTTAATGGCCAAACACTTTGGATCTACAGAAACCTCAGAGATGCAAAATTAGCAACTCAGGGGACCATGGAACTAACAGCATGCTAATTTATGGCTCTGGAAAAAGAACCTGCAAGGGAGAGGAAAGCATGAACTGAGACCATTAGCTCAGATTCCAGCTCATCAGAAAACTGGCAGAAAGAAGAGTTGCCAATTATTTCCTTTACCTCCTAGAATGCAGTTAGAATGAACTTTATTACTAGAGTTCGGAAGCATTAGACCACGGTTAATAGGCTGAAAAGAAAGATAATGTTTGCCGATGAGAAGACAGATAGCTAAACTGTTCACTGAAGTAGAAATGGCTACTCAGCCAGACACAGAATCCAGTGTTGCTCTAAAAGCAAATCTGGGATGATGTGTTTTGAGTGCAAGAAAGAGTTCACGTGGAAAGAGCTACAAACATAGAGAAATACTAGACAAGCATAAGGTTTAAGAGTCTGTATATTTAAAAATCATCGACCTCTAGTATCTTTTAAAATTTTTGTTAATTAAATGTTGTTAATCAAACAAAGGGAATTTAGATCAAGGACCCTCAGAATTCAGTGATCTAGAGAAAGCAACTGAGAAATAAAACTTAAGCATTATATTATGACTCCAGGGTTTTTATGTTTCATATCAGGTAATTTATTACTTTTATATCAGGTATGAGGACAATGATGATTTAGTTCATTTAGTTTTCTATGTGTGAATTTCTTGAGGAATTCAGTAACTGTGTGGAACAATTATTCGGGCTGATAAACACTTTATGCTTATTAACAAGGCTGTATAATAGAACACATTATGAAAATATATCAACATAATTTTTATAATTGATTAAATCAAATCATAGGACTTCCCTAGTGGTCCAGTAGCTAAGACTACAACACTCCCAAAGCAGGGGGCCTGGGTTAGAATCCCTGATCAGGGAATCAGATCAAACATACTACAACTAAAAGAGCCTGCATGCCTCACCAAAGAACTGGCACCGCCAAATTAATACATATTTAAAAAATCAAAAAATTTCAAGTTTTTCATTAAGGGTCACAAGTGGCTATTTAAAAGTGTTACATTCTTGCGCTTTCTTAATAATCTAAATGAATCTTTACAAAATTAAATGTTTAGTAGGGGCCAAGCCTTATTGTATTGGGAAGTGTTCTGTTTGTATACATTGTAAGTCTGGTGCAGTAGCATCTTTTGAGAATATAAGGGAAATGTTAAGGATATTCCTGGAAAATCATTAGGCATCCTGTCACTCTCCTAATCCCATCTACAGGAGAGGGAGCATTAGGAGTAGATGTGCTGGGACCTATAGTGGAAAAGAGCATCAAGGATTTGATTAGCACAGTTGGTATTCTGTGTCCTCTGACATCTCATTTATTTCTTCTTTCATTCATTCTATGATTCTTTTATTCAGTAAACTGTCAAGCACGAGGGAACTAAGCATTGGGGAAAGAATAGCTCCTGTCCCGTTCTTATTCCTTGGAGATGATCAACAAGTATTGGTATCTTATTCTCTAGGACACAAGATGAAAGACTAAATTTCTGCAGTGAGAATACGTGCTCTTAGAATGTAATATAGGAAAGAGGACATCTTCACTTTCATCTGAGAAATGAAGAAGAACTCATACACTGTGGAAGGAGAATATCCCTCAAACCAAAGGAAACAGAATGAGGAAAAGGACATCAGTATACATTCACATGAGTTTTTCAGGAAATGCAAACTTGAGTGTAGATTTTCTTAAAGTGGTGCAAACATTTGTAGGTATTAATCAGTCAGCAGTGAATGCCTTATCCAGCTCCCTGAAATCGTCTATCTTCCTGTTACAACGGTTCAGCCAAATGGTATACAGCTCAAGCTACACGTCTCCTTATTACCTTATTACTCAAGTGTCACTTGAGCTGTCTTGACTGTTGCTTCTGTGTAATATCTTCCTCACAATTTTTCCATTACAGAAGATTCTGGGCTTGGATGATGAAAAACCAAAGGCTTCATGAAGACAGATTTTACTTTAGATGCTGGAAATTTTTTGAGTATCTGCCAAATTTTGACTTCATATTTCTTGTAACTTATAAAGTTCCTTTTTGTTCTTTGTTCTTGTCAGATTTTATCTAAATATAAAACAAAATTTCAGTGTAGACTTTTTCCAAACTGTTCCTTTCCTTTGACATCTGTGACTTTTCACAGAAGACTATATTGTTTGAGCCATTCTAATCATGACTGTGATGTTCACGAAGGTATCAAAGTTAATGTAGTATTATCCTGGGGTATCTCTGAGTGAGCTTCTTAATTCAGAGAGCAGTATATAAACTGAAATGTTCTGGGGGTTTCCCATGTGGGATGCTAAATAGGTTATAAGCATGGGCACATCCAATTTTCAGGGCAATCCAATAGGGTGCTCCCTTTTTATAAATGGGGCAGCAAGGCTTAGCAAGTTTAAGTTGTCCAGGGTTTCACTGTAGTCAATGTTGGGCTGATTTTAATCCAAGACCATCTGACTCCAGGGATTTTACCTGTCCTGTTCTCTTTTGTTGTACTGTTTCTTTCACATTTGTTATCAAGAAAGAAGGGGAGGAAGGCAGGAAAAAAGAGGGAGAAAGGAAGAGAGGGAGGGAGGAAGGGAAGAATGGAGGAGAGGGAAGGAAAGAAACCTGGGCTGGTTTAGTGCAAGGTCTAATGCATCTTATGTTTTAGGAATGTTTTATTTTAACTCTTTCAAAAGAGCTACCTTTGAAATATAAACATACTTGTTCAGTGTAAGGATGTGAATGCTTCAGTAAGAAAGCTCTATCTCTACTGGACTTTCTCTGCTTGTGATACAGGGGAGTTTGCTGACAGACTGATAACTCAGTCATTCACAGCTCAGTGATTACACTGCATGTGAAAATGGAAACTCAAAAAAAAATTATTTGGCACTTTCATTTTAAAAAAAATATATTGAATTCTTGTATTATTCTCTAAACTTCACTGACTTGACTGAGATTCCCACTGATTCTTATTATTAAAAAACATTCCCTTGAAAAGATGTTTTATTTTCATTCCCCTTAGTATCCTGCAACTCTCATGTATAGCTCTGGTATGTAGGAGACTGGTTGTGCAGAAGAAAATGGAAATCAAAGAGTGTTCACCTTAAATGCAGAGATCATGATAATTTACATAAAATTTGTCTACATACTACTGGTTTCTTAGAATAAAGAAGTCATCTGGTTTGCAGGTCAGTGAGTATCAAGGTATCAGAATAGAACACTGATGAACTGATAAATTAATATTTGTCTCTTATTTATGGAAGCAGTTTATTGCTGAAACAGCTCCAGGTCCACATATCTCTGTGTGTTCGCATGCCTGAGTACATAAGTGTGTGTGGCCATGGCCATGCACAGATGCATAAGGGTGTGTTAGTGTGTGCATGACTGTTGCAGTGGAAAGCAGTGATGACTCTGACTAAACCAATTCTAGGGTTGAGAGTGGAATCCTAAAGTGGTAACCATAGCCAACATATGGTTCTCATAATCCAAGCCCCAGCAACCTTCTCTTTTTATATGGTCTGTCACCCTTCCCTGAAACATCAACATGCTCTCTTCCAGACCCTCAGAACTTACTAACTTTATGAGAGGAAGTTCCAAGGGTACAGACTTTTTCCCAGGGGGGAGACAGAGCTGTAGGTTCTAACTTGAAGTTCTCTATCACATGCATCTCTCTACTCTCCTTTTCTTGCGTTTCCCTCCCATGACTTTAGAGAGAAACAAGAACCAATTGTAACTTTTTCTGCGATATCTGTATTATCAGAGGTTATCTTGGCCATATTTGATGACTGTGAGTTAATTACTGCTCAATCATGATCATAGTAGCTCAATTGGTAAAGAATCTGTCTGCAATATAGAAGACCCAGGTTAAATTCCTGGGTCAGGAAGATCCCCTGGAGAAGGAAATGACAACTCATTCCAGTAGTCTGGCCTGGAAAAGCCCATGGACAGAGAAGCCTGGAGAGCTACAGTCCATGGGGTCGCAAGAGTGGGACACGACTGAAGCGACTAAACCACCACCACAATGTTGCCCAATTAGACATTCCTTCAACCAGAGTGGAAAAATAGAAAGTGAATTGGAAGTTTAGTTAAACCAGAATCAAACAAAACAAATATTGCCCCAAATAAGGATTTCCCTGGTGGTCCACTGGCTAAGACTCCCCACTCCCTATGCAGGGAACCTAGATTCCATCCCTGGTCAGGGAACTAGATGCCACATGCTAAAACTAACGATCCTGTGTGCCGCAACTAAGGCAGCCAAATAAATACATAGATATTTCAAAAACAGAACAGTGAATCAAATAATGCATATGTAACACTCGAGTGCTGCTCTTACTAAATGTCCTCAATTCTGAGCTAAATTGCCTGTTTTCTACTGCGCTCCCATTTGAAAGTTACTTGTCCAATATCTTTATATTTTGATTGGTGCAGAAAGTTAAAAAAATATAATCAGCTTCATTCTTGCTTTTAACAGCCTGTAGCAAAATGAATGATCATAACTAACAGCCTGTAGCAAAATGAATGATCATAACTAATATTGAATACTTACTATACTAGATATTATTCTAAATGGTTTACATGACATTTCATTTAATCATTATTTGAACTGATTATAGTCTATGTAAAGATGACGGAAGAGAAAATTTAAGTCACTAACTAGCTTCATCACTTCTTTTTTTTTTTTCCTAATTTTATTTTATTTTTAAACTTTACATAATTGTATTAGTTTTGCCAAATATCAAAATGAATCCGCCACAGGTATACACGTGTTCCCCATCCTGAACCCTCCTCCCTCCTCCCTCCCCATACCATCCCTCTGGGTCATCCCAGTGCACCAGCCCCAAGTATCCAGTATCGTTCATCGAACCTGGACTGGCAACTCGTTTCTTACATGATATTTTACATGTTTCAATGCCATTCTCCCAAATCTTCCCACCCTCTCCCTCTCCCACAGAGTCCATAAGACTGTTCTATACATCAGTGTCTCTTTTGCTGTCTCGTACACCGGGTTATTGTTACCATCTTTCTAAATTCCATATATATGCGTTAGTATACTGTATTTATGTTTTTCCTTCTGGCTTACTTCACTCTGTATAATAGGCTCCAGTTTCATCCACCTCATTAGAACTGATTCAAATGTATTGTTTTTAATGGCTGAGTAATACTCCATTGTGTATATGTACCACAGCTTTCTTATCCATTCATCTGCTGATGGACATCTAGGTTGCATCACTTCTATATGGTGAAAGTGAGGGATGAATAACACAGAATGGCCCCAGAAGTCATATTCTCGACTACTACTCCATATTCCTATATCTAACACATATCCTATATCCTAGAGTTTATATGTATTCCATGCTAAGTCGCTTCAGTTGTGTCCAACTCTTTGTAGTCCTATGGGCTGTAGCCCGCCAGGACCCTCTGTCCATGGAATTCTCCAGGAAAGAATTCCGGAGTGTGTAGCCATTCCCTTCTCCAGGTGATCTTCCTGACCCAGGGATTGAACCCAGGTCTCCTGCATTTCAGGCAGAATCTTTACTGTCTGAGCCACCAGGGAAGCCCTTATGTGTTTTACCTACATATTATTTTATTTGAACCTAAATCCCATAACATGGACAAAAGAAGCAATTGTGAATGGTCTCACAATTTCTAAGTGCTGACTTTATCGATAGCTTCCAACTCCAAATTTATCCAAGGTTCAGGGCTTTTTCTATTACACTATCATTCCTTTTAACAAGCTTCCTGGCTGGACTGCAATTTAGATAATCTTATACGTTCTCTAAAACTCTTACTTTCTTAATTGTTGTAGGTCATCATTTTTACCACTTTTCCTTCTACTTATGTCCTCTGTTTTGTTCATAGTTCCTGCTCAGTCCCCAAATACCTTTTATAACTATGACAACAAACATTCTGACACATTACAAGTGTTCTTTTCTACAGATCTACATTTATTTGTGGCATTCATAAACCAGTATCTATCCATAGTCAATGAAATTGTCACTGTTTTTATATACACATGAAAGCATGCTATCTCTATTTTATATATTTGAAGTCAATATTGCCATTTAAAATGAAAAACAAAAATATTAACTAACATTCCTTTGTTCTCTTTGCTGTAGGCTGCTAATAACAGAAATGAAAGTGATTATGTTTCTTATATTACTGCACAATCCAATCATCTCCCAGATAAACAATGAAATTTGACAATTAACTTTCAAATAGGTGCTCTATAGAAAAGCCAAACTGGTAATTTACTAAGATTAGACTTCAGGACTTTCAGAAAGGGTGACACTGGATTTTTAATATGAATCATTTGATTCATTATACTTGTTTTTATGTTCTTTTATTTTGTTTTACTACTCCCAAACCACTTGCAATTTCCCTGTAGTCATCTAGTTAGCCCTGTTCCTTATATTTGCTGTATTTTTTTTATCAATCCCTTTCTTGTTTTTATTATCTCTCTGAACGTATGCATGTATATGAGTGCATTTTAAATTATAGATTAACATTTTAAGGAAAAAAACACTGACATACCGAGCAACGATTCCTCATATCCTACACTGAAGGCAATGAGGCCCTTCAGAAATCAGTGCTTAGGCTGCTTTAATGCTCTGGGTCATTTCACAGTCTGACAAGTAAATCCTACGATAATCCATCTTGCTGTGACAGGGAAATGCAACATCTTATATTTTAATAATATCCCAAGAAAATCCAGCTCTACAACTCAGTAGAGGAGAAGGTATCGAATCATCTCCCATTAACTCAGAGCATTAATTTTCATTGCACATTGTGCTCCCATTGAATAACATATGTTTTCATAATTAATTTTTGATCATTATTTTAATCAATATTTTAAAATATCTTGGGTTGTTTCTCTAGGTTAAGCACTCTGCTTTTCCTGATGGAGGAGAAAATAAATACAACAGAAGTGACTGACTACTTGCAACTTGTTATTAAATCTGTTCTTTTATCTTTCATGTATTAATAACCAAAACTTTTTAAAGATTTGACTGCATGTCAGAACTATTCAAAGCGCTTGAACTTTGAAAAAAATATCATACTGTCTTTTCCTTATTGGTGCTTATGTCTTGTACAGAAGATATGTTAATCAATGAATTAAGAATGCTTTCTAGACTATGTGTAGGGTGTTATGTGCAAATAAATCAAGGAAATTTAATTCACAAATACATTTTAGTAAAATTAACATATCATATTATTTATCTTTATAGAAGGTTTTCACTAGGACTTAAAAGCACTTATTGGCATTAACATTTTCTTTGACTTTTTTTTCCCAAGAATACAATAAAATTACATATGCATGCTCAGTCGTGTCTGAGTCTTTACGACCCTATGGACTATAACACTCCAGGCTTCTCTGTCTTTGGGATTTTCCAGGCAAGAGTACTGGAGTGGGTTTCCATTTCCTTCTCCAGGGGATCTTCCTGCTCCAGGAATCAAACCCGTGTCTCCTGTGTCTCCTGTGTTGGCCAGTGGATTATTTTACCACTGAGACACCTGGGAACCCCTACAATAAAAATGTAGCCTTTTGTTTAGATTGTTCCTGGCATCATCACTAATACCATTAAAGAAAAAAGGGATGTGTATGGTCTGCTTCTCACTAGTGATGGTGTTAGGAGTGATCTAGCTTTAAACTGGCTCTTCCCAGGTGGTGCAGAGGTAAAGAACCTACCTGCCAGTGTAGGAGACGCCAGAGACTTGGGTTCAGTCCCTGGGTCAGGAAGATCCCCTGGAGGAGGAAATGGCAACCTATTCCAGTGTTCTTGTCTGGAGAGTCCCATGGACAGAGGAACCTGGCACTGTCCATAGGGTCACAAAGAGTCAGACGTGACTGAAGCAACTTAGCGTGAAGATCTGGTCCCTGTGATGAAAATGTCAGATAGTGACTAAATTCACCTGTCCACCTTCAGCTAGTCTATTTCTGTTATGGCAAAAATTAAACAACTTCATGATCTGTGCTTAAGTTTGATCTGATAAAGAAGAAGCTATGTCTTGTTGACCTAAATTTAGTTCCTTAGTGTGTTATGGAAACCATATAGTAATTATGAATATTATATGCAAATATAAATATAGGGTAGCAAAGCACACAGGTGCATGAGTGAATCTTGTTTATTCACATCCATGATTCATTGTCCAACTGAACCTGAAGTAAAAAACAAATATTCAGAGAGAAAAATTCCTATTATTCCTTTGTTTTGGTTGATTAGTCAATTTATTGTCTACTTCCCTGGTAGCTCAGACAGTAAAGAATCTGCCTGCAATGCAGGAGACCCGGATTCAATCCCTGGGTCAGGAAGATCCTCTGGAGATGGAAATGGCTACCCACTCCAGTATTCTTGCCTGGAGATTTCCATGGACAGAGGAGCCTGGTGGGCTATAGTCCATGAGGCCACAAAGAGTCAGACACAACTGAGCAACTCACATACACACATAATATCAGCATTCACAAAACCCATATTTATTATCAACTACTGTAAAATACATTTTTTTCCAGAGAATGGATGACTTATACAAATTAGAGTCTATTGGTCACACTATGTGAACTTGCAAACTTATATTTAGTTAAGGGAATGACCCAACAGCTTTACCTCACTTAGGAATTCCCATCCACTGATAATGGTTGCCTCTGTTGCACAGAACCATGAAGCTAACTCTGAGCTCTGTAAGGAGTGCCTGAGGTAATCAGGACTGGCTTGCATGAATGACGGAAACAGTATCAGCATGCATGCCAAATATGTCACATGTTTCTTCTAATTCTTTCAGGACTATTTCATTATGAAAAGTAAGCTGATTTACTAAGAAGTAGGTTTAAGTTTTCATTTCCGTGAACTAACACCAACAAAAATTGTTCTCCATTTCCCTTGAGATAGATATGTTTACTGTGATGTCTTATCTTGTGCTATTGTTAGTTTTCTAAACAGCTGTTGCCCCCCAAAATAAGATATCCCCCCTAAATTTTCCTTTCTATTGCAGTAGTTTATGGAAGAGAATAACAGGGTCATTAAAGCATCATTTTTTTTCTCAGTTTGATTAAAAAAAAAAAGGAAGTATGTTGATTTACAATACTGTTATTTTCAGATATATAACAAAGTGATTCAGATATATATATGTATATTATACACACACACAGTTTTCAGATTATTTTCCATTACAGTATTTACAAGATATTGAATTGAACACTGATTCAATTATAAGACATTGAATACTGATTCCTGTGTATATAGTAAAAGATTGTATACAGATGTGTTAATCCTATACTCCTAGTTTATCTATACCCCATTGATATCTCCCCTTTGATGATTGTTCATTTGTTTTCTATGTACTTGAATTCATTTCTGTTTTTTATATGGCACATTTGCATTTTTCAGATTACAGATGTAAATGACACCATATAATACTTGTGTCTATCTGTTTTACTTATTAAGATATTCTCTACGTCTATCCATTTTGCTGCAGATGACAACATTTCATTCTTTTTATGGCTGAGTAATATTTCATGTATGTATATATCACATCTTCTTAAGCCAGCTGTATGTTGACAGGCACCTGGATTGTTTCCATGTCTTTGTTATTATAAATAGTGTTGCTATGAACATTAGGGTGTATGTATCTTTTTGAATCAGAATTCTCATCATTTTTCAGGTGTATGTTTAGGACTGGAATTTCTGACTCACATAGTAGCTCTATTTTTGGTTTTTTAAAGGAACCTTCATACAGTTTTCCATAGTGACTGCATCAATTCACATTCACAACAAGAGGTGGATGTCCTTCTAAATAATAATCTTGCTGGGCAGAATATCCTAGGTTGCAGATTTTTCCCTCACAAGGCTTTCAATATGTCATGCCACTGTTTTCTGGCCTGCAAAGTTTCTGCAGAGAAATCAGCTGATAACCTTATGGGGGTTCCCTTGTAAATGATGTTTGATGCCTTTAGAATCCTCTCTTTAAATTTGCTGTTTTAGTTATGAAATGTTTTTGGTGTGGGTCTGTTTGGGTTCATCTTATTTGGGACCCTGTTTTCTTCTATATCAAGATCTCTGTCTCCTTCTTTAGGTATGGGACATTCTTAGCCATAATTTCTTCAAATACATTTCCAAGCTGTTTTTTTCTCTTTCTTTTCCTCCTGGGACCCGTTTATGTTTAGAGGTTGTTTGTATTATCCCATAAATCTCATTTGTTTGGATGATTTCCCTTATTCTGTCTTCAAGATTACTTCTTTGTTCTGTGCATTTAGCTTGTTATTCACTGCTTCTAGACTGGATTTTATTTCAGCAATTGAGTTATGTAATTTTTATTGGTGGCCTGTATTTCCATCAATAATGCTTTTTAAATTCCTTTAGAATTTTTATTACCTCCTTTTTGAAAACGAGTTCTAGTAGATCAGTGAGGTCTCTTTCTTTATTTGTTCTTTCAGGGCATTTATTTTGTTCCTTTTGTTGAAAGTAGTTCCTTGGCTTTTTCATTTTACTTTATCTGTATGATTTTAGGAGAAACAGTTACCTACTTTGGTCTTGAAGGTGTGTCTTTATGTAGGAGCGTCCCTGTGTAAACAGAGTCCAATATTTTGGCATGTGAGCTGGTTTCAGTATGGTCACCAGCTATGTGATTCTGCTCAGAAGCAGCCCCACATCACCTCTCTTTCTTTGTTGTATTGGTCCAAGATCTAGTGCTAGGCTGGGGCTGGTGGTTGGGGTGTTGTGTCTTTAGGAACTGAGGTGGCTGTGCTGCCCTTTGAGATCTGGACTGCCTCCTTCCAGGACGCTCTGCCCCAGATCTAGTGCTAAGTTGTGGTGTGGAGTGGTCAGAGACAGAATGCTCTTGCTAGAAAATCAACCACTTTACTGAGATGCTGACAATGGCCACTGTGACCTCACCTGGACCACACCCAGACCCTCCAGGGTTGTCCCAGTATAGCTAGATGAGTCCTCTCCCTGGGAACTCACAATTTAGTGCTTGGCCACTGCATGTTCTTGTGGCACTGCCCTATGCACTGACAGTAGGCTCTGCGTCTCCACCTGGATCACAACCCAGGGACCTTAGTCTGTCTCTGCATAGCTAGACTTAGTTTTACCATAATCTTACCCCAAGGTGTGGTGTGGAATCAGCTGGACCTGGGTTGGTAAGCATAGCAAGGAGGCAGCCCCAGTGCATGGCTCTCATCATTGGCAAGCCACATGTGCACACTCCTTGAGAGTGAAGTGGAGGTTTCTCCAATACTGTGTGCCTCAGTGGATTTTCCAGTAGGTAAGGTGTTTGTCTCTTCTGTGCAGAACCCCAGAACTAGGGTGTGCAGATTGTGACTCGACCTACTTACTCCCCAGAGCAAGGGCCCACACTTGTAGACTTCTTTTCCTTACACATCCCTCCCAGGGGCACAGGTCCTGACCCAGTGCCTTTTTGTCCATCCTACCTGGTTACATGGAGATCTTTCTTGCAGATATAGCTGTTTGGGAATTCTTCCAGTTACAAGTTAGTTTTCCATGAGAATTGTTCCACAGGTAGGTGTGTTTTTGATGTGTTGGTCAGGGGAGGTGAGTTCCATGTCCTCCTGCTCTGCTATCTTGATCCTCCTCCCCACACAATTTTATGGTAAATAAGCTTAATATGACTTATAGAAAATGAATCAGTAAAGCATTTCTGTACAAGATACACTATTCCTTGCTAATCTCTTTATCCAAGGGAAAATGTAACCTATGATAATCCTGTAGTATTGGTATAAAGATCAAATGGGACCATATTAATAAAAGCACTTTGGAAAAATATATGAATACAGGATATTTTATTACTTATTGATTATCATTGAGTGAAGTGATATGAAAAAATGCTCATAAAACAATTTATGAAGGCACTATTAGTTGGGTGTGTGATAAACTGATAGATATCAGTTGATAGATATGTTGCATTTTCATATGGACCCATGCTTTGATTTTCATATGAATTTGCACAGTACAATAATATAAAATTTTACTACATTGGTTTTTCTTTTGAAATATCTTTATTATAAGGGGAATTGAAAGTTTAACAAGACCCAAGGGATGTCTTATATCCTTAACACATAGAGGAAAATTACGTTCCCAGCTACCACCCATTAAGGAATATTCAGCCCAAGCTCCCTTTCCCATCAGTCAGGCTGACACCATCTCAAGTCAAAAAACATAGCAATCTGCCTACAAAATAGAATTTCCCCAAATGTGGTGAACATAGTTATGCCTTTCCTGACTCTTCTAAAACTAACGAAGAAAAGTAATAACAACAACAGGAGAACAACACCAAAAAGACACTAACAAAGGAACTTTAATTTTCCACCATTCCTAAGGGAGGGAGTAAAGTTCACTGTCACTTCTAAATCTCATTGGCAATCTCTAATATTTTGTGTAAATTACTTGATGGTAGTTGACAAGCCACCATGTGGGGACATAGGATGTTTTTAAGTCTGCTACCATAAGTGAGCGATCACTGGGATCTCGCAGTGTGGAGAGCTTTGAGAAAGTAAGATGATATTATAACCTAAATATTGGACATGCACCATTGCCTTTTTTTTTTTTTGAGCTCTACAAGACCATTCATATCAGCTGATGTATTTCTAATGTGCTTTTTCCCTTAGATTGAGCTAACTTGAGGTTTCTGTCCATTAACCAGATATTATAAAGATCTTTGTGCAATTCCAGGGAAATGAAGTATTTTAATACAAAGTAATAACCTACACTGGATGTTTTTATCTAAAAGATGCTAAATGGTATGCAGACAAACATTTGCTCTAGGAAGAACTACAGGTCATTTGTTTTTTAAATCTGAACTCCATAGATGGGTTAAAAGAATCCCCTAAACTCCTTCAAGTTGTATGTAGAATTATATGTAAATATGTTTGAGTTTTCTCTATGGGAAAGGACTCTGGAGCACTCATCAATTTCTCAAAAGGATGAAGCCCCCCCCTCCAAAAATCAGAGCCACAAATTTATATTCAAATTGTAAAATTGCATTTCTTCTATCATTTTTGCTACAAAACTAATTTAAAAATATCCATTTTTGTTTCACTTATGAGAGTTTGACTTAATATTCCAGACTGTTCTTTTCAGTCACTCAGTTGTGTCTAACTCTGTGATCCCATAGAGTGCAGCATGCAAGGCTTACCTGTCCTTCACCATCTCCTGGAACTTGCTCAAACTCATGTCCATTGAGTTAGTGATGCCATCTACCCATCTCATTCTCTGCCATCCCCTTCTCCTGCCTTCAGTCTTTGCCAGCATCCAATGAGTCGGCTCTTCATATCAGATGGCCAAAGTGTTGGAGCTTGAGCTTCAGTGTCAGTCGTTCCAATGAATTTTCAGGATTGATTTCCTTTAGGATGAATTGGTTGGATTTCCTTGCAGTCCAAGGGACTTTCAAGAATCTTCTCCAACACCACAGTTCAAAAGATCCATTCTCCAGTGTTCAGCCTTCTTTATGGTCCGACTCTCACATCCATACATGACTATTGGAAAAACCATAGCTTTGATTAGACAGACCTTTGTTGGCAAAGTAATGTCACTGCTTTTCAATACATGGTCTAGGTTGGTCATAGATTTTCTTCTATGGATTTAAAAGGAGCAAGCATCTTTTATTTTCATGGCTGCAGTCACCATCTGCAGTGATTTTGAAAAAAAGAAAGTCTGTCACTGGTTCCATTGTTTTCCCATTTATTTGCCATAAAGTGATGGAATCGGATATGCAGATGATACCACCCTTATGGCAGAAAGAGAAGAGGAACTAAAAAGCCTCTTGATGAAAGTGAAAGTGGAGAGTGAAAAAGTTGGCTTAAAGCTCAACATTCAGAAAACGAAGATCATGGCATCCGGTCCCACCACTTCATGGGAAATAGATGGGGAAACAGTGGAAACAGTGTCAGACTTTATTTTTCTGGGCTCCAAAGTCACTGCAGATGGTGATTGCAGCCATGAAATTAAAAGACGCTTACTCCTTGGAAGGAAAGGTATGACAACCTAGGTAGCATATTCAAAAGCAGAGACATTACTTTGCCAACAAAGGTTCGTCTAGTCAAGGCTATGGGTTTTCCTGTGGTCCTGTATAGATGTGAGAGTTGGACTATGAAGAAGGCTGAGCGCCGAAGAATTGATGCTTTTGAACTGTGGTGTTGGAGAAGACTCTTGAGAGTCCCTTGGACTACAAGGAGATCCAACGAGTCCATTCTGAAGGAGATCAGCCCTGGGATTTCTTTGGAAGGAATGATGCTAAAGCTGAAACTCCA
>NW_011495051.1:12112681-12133651 GCF_000754665.1 Bison bison bison | reverse complement strand
TTGGGGGCAGGAGGAGAAGGGGACGACAGAGGATGAGATGGCTGGATGGCGTCACTGACTCGATGGACATGAGTCTGGGTGAACTCCGGGAGTTGGTGATGGACAGGGAGGCCTGGCATGCTGCGATTCATGGGGTCGCAAAGAGTCGGACACAACTGATCGACTGAACTGAACTGAACTGATGTAATCGGATGCCATGATCTTAGTTTTTCATTCAATATTCATTGAGTTTTAAGCCAACTTTTTCACTCTCCTCTTTCATCTTCATCAAGAGGCTCTTCAGTTTGTCTTTGCTTTCTCTCATAAGGGTGGTGTCATCTGCATATCTGAGCTTATTGCTATTTCTCCCAGCAATTTTGATTCCAGCTTTTGCTTCATCCTGCCTGGCATTTCGCATTATATACTCTGCATAGAAGTTAAGTAAGCAGGGTGACAATATACACTCTTGATGTACTCCTTTCCCCAGATTGAACCATGTTGTTCCATGTCTGGTTCCGACTGTTGCTTCTTGACCTGGATACAGGTTTGGGGCTATATATAGAAGCTCTGTGTGGGATAGAGAATGAGAAATAGGTGATGTCCTGGGAATGTAGCCATGAAGTAGAGAGTTAACTAGAATATGCTTTGAGGTCCCTTTCAATGCAAAGAGTTGATGGTTCTTTGAGCAAGGAGAGTTTCCTTGATCTTCTGCTGAATCTGTTCAAAATAAAGCCAACCCAGGAAGAGAGAGCAATTCCTTCCTTGTTGCTACTAAACCTGGGGAACAGAAGAAGGGACATGGAAAAAGACAGATGATATTAGATCAACCCACCATTTTTGGTTTCATTGCTTTGGGACATGCTCATTGAGAATCTTCTATGATTAGTCAATATTTTATGTACTATGATATTTTAAAAAATCTCAGATGCTGCACAAATATCCTCTTGTTTAGAAATGGTAATGAAACACCCATTAGAGTTATTATCATTACCTTATAACATCAATAGAGTACCACCCAAAAGAAAGAAGTGCAGTGATTAGTTGTGCAATTTTAGACACATAGCTTATTAAGAATTTACAATATTGCTTCAGAGATATGAGATGGTTCCCCTACAAAATTAGTAGCAGTGATTGACTGATAAAAAACTAAGATTCAATGAGGTATACAGAGTTGGAGTTTGAGCACAATCAGTCTGACTTGAGAGTCAAGGTTTTAAACCAAAAAAACTAAAGTTTTGCTGCCTTGATTAGCTATTGATTTTATTTCTCAGCCAGAAATAGGAAAAATATATCAAGGACAGATGACCATACTTGGGTGTAAAATATCCAAAGGACAGGATCAAGGAGATGAATCTTAAGAAAGAAAAAAAAGAGAGAGAGAGAAAGAAATTAACAACATGAAGTTCATTGGAAGTGAAACTATCCACACACACATGAGTTCATCAGAGATGAGATCAGAAATGAGTGTTCAAAATGAGGACAATAGTGCCTTAATTTTAATCTTTCTGGATTAGACTACCCCTGGAATAGCATCCGTTCCATTTTGGGCATCAATTTTACTAAGACCAGCAAACTGATGGGGCTTGGAATGGTATAGGCAATAATAATATTTAACATTTAGATTTTGTTCTATAATAGAAACATACAGTTTTAGGTCCATAGTATCTGGAACTAGTCTGCTGCTGCTGCTAAATCGCTTCAGTCGTGTCCGACTCTGTGCAACCCCAGAGACGGCAGCCCACCACGCTCCCCCGTCCCTGGGATTCTCCAGGCAAGAACACTAGAGTGGGTTGCCATTTCCTTCTCCAGTGCATGAAAGTGAAAAGTGAAAGTGAAGTCGCTCAGTCGTGTCTGACTCTTAGTGACCCCATGGACTGCAGCCTACCAGGCTCCTCCATCCATGGGATTTTCCAGGCAAGAGTACTGGAGTGGGGTGCCATTGCCTTTTCCCATTTTGAAATGTTATAAAATAAGTCATTTAAGCTCTGTGCCTCACAGTATCATTCCTCAAGTGGGGTTAATGGAATAGTTTCTCAAAGATTCCTGTGAAGATGAGTTAATGTATCTGAAGGATTTAGAACACTGTAACTGCTCTAAGAATAACGTGACCAAAAAAAAGATACATAAAGGAGCCTGAATAGCACAAAGAAGAAAAGTCTTGGTAGGAATCAATAAAGTTACTTGGTAACTTTTACTTCTAAAACTGCAGTATTGTTTACACTTTTCAATTTTACTCTCCAAATAAAATTAGTAAAAAACAGATAAATAATTATAACCTAATTAAGTTTATATTCTCCACCTCATGTTTAAATCCTAAGACATGCTAAGTGCTTGAATGCCTGTAGTGAGTGACAGGTAAATAAATACTGAATATATCCTGAGGCAGATACAAAAATATATCTTATAAAAGTAAAAGTTATGTATTCCCTCCAAGTACATTCTACCACACTCCCCAGAAATAATGTATTATTTTCTCTGGTCATCACCAATGACAATAAGAAATATATAGAAACTTCTAGTCACATGATTTATCCATGTTTTTCAATATATATCATTTCTCCATAAGAGTTATTAAACTTATTAATATCTTATTCCTGACCTCTTTTTCTTTATCCAGACCTTAATAGTTTTAGTTTTCTAATAGTTTTTATTTTTGTTATTAGTAGTTTATTCTGTTTTGAACTTGAAGCAATAAACTTCAACATTGGAGTTAGAGTTATTTCTTGAGAAATCAATTTTAAACACTTTCTATCAATTTTCCAATACCTGACCTAAGAAATTAGAAATTTCTGTCCATCTTTTATCTGTAATCATGATTCATTCATGTTGTGGTCCAAGGTGATACTAAAAATTGAAGTAAATTTGTAATACTGCAAATATTATTATCTTTTGACAGTTATTCAAACAAGAAGTATGTTGCTCTCATTGCTGTTGTTTTCAGTTGCTAAGTCACATCCTACTTTTTGCAACCGCATGGACTGAAGCTCGCCAGGGTCCTCTGTCCTCCACTGTCTCCCAGAGTTTCTCAGTTTCATGCCCATTGAGTGGGTGATGCTATCTCACCATCTCATCCTCTGCAAGTATGATAGTAGTTGCAAAAAATGGAAAGCAATCCTAAATCACAAAACCTATGTGAAATATATGTTTATCTTTTCATTATGTGATGAATCTCCCTTCCTATTTTTCTATTTTCATTTGGGCTTGTTATTCCCTAGGTTGGCTATAAAGCTGGGGTTGAGGGGGTGGGGAAACTGCTTTGTAATTTATGTCTTTATTCTGTTACTTTTCCCAGGGTTCCTCCCACCAGATGCTCAAGTATTATTTTTAAAAAGTTAAACTTTCTGAATCATATAATTCCTGAAAATATATTTATCTTGTCCCCAAATTTGATTGCTAATATTCGTAAGAACTGAATCCTAGGTTAATAGTAATATTTTCTGATATCCTTACAGGAACTCAGTCCTGAAGATAGTTGTCTTCCTTTGAAGGCAACTTCGTTTTATTCTTCCCAGTATTCCAATTCTTTACTGAGGGCATTTTTAAAATTAATTTGTCTTAAACAAGTGTAATCTATACAGTGTAAAGATGTTAGACTTTAAGTAAAGCATAGGTAAATATAAAAATGTTACATGAACCTTCATAGGTGAGTTTGTTCTATATTTTCTTTTCTTGACAATTTTCCTTGTCCAATTTTCCTTTCAAAGTATTGCTAGAGTTACAAAATGAATGTGTGAAGAGTTGGCTTTCTTTCCCTTCTTCCTGTTTGAAACAGTTACCAAATTGGCAGATTTGGTAAAAATAAATTATGAAATGGCCTGATGACCTTTGCATTTGTGTGAGTGAGGGTAATATACAGGAGATACATTTGATTACCATTTCAGTTTTCTGAAAGCTTTTCTGTGTTTTGTAGAGGGCAGTTTGGTAGTTTTCTAGGAATTTCCTTTTCATTTAATTGTTCGAGTTTCAAAGAATACATTTGTTTAATGCAATCAATCAAGACAATTAAAAATAATTGGGTTACTATAGACATACTACCTTTTGATTGACATTTTGTTATTTATCACTTTATTATTTCATAATGTCATTTTACATAAGAATTTTATTGAAGCATAGCATGCATCTTTTGTCTGTATTACTATTCTTAATTGCTCTATTATTTTCTATCTTATAAATTTCAATTCTTACCATTATTATGTCTTTCCTTATACAAATTATATGGATTCATTTTGTTTTTAAATATAATTTCTGAGATGGAACTTGATATAATTGATTTTTACCCTTTCTCATATAATGTATACATTTAAATTGAAAAGTAGCCCTCTACAAAGAATTATCTGTATCTCAATGGCTTTGATATATTGTGTTTTCAGTATGATTCAAGTGCAGAATGTTTTTTCACTTACATTTTTATTCCTTCTGTGATCCATCTGTCATTTAGAAATGTGTTATTTGTTTCTAAATATTTGAGGATCTTTTATTATCCTCCTCCTTTCTCCCCTTTCCTCTTAATCCAAATTCCCCTCTTCTCGCCCTTATCTCCTTCTTCATTTTATTTTACTGATGATTCATTTCCATGCAGAGATAATACTCTGGACATTGTCAGTGTCTTCATATGTGTTGAAATTAATTTGCAAACCAATTAAAGTCTAATTTTAAAATTCATATTCATTTAAAAATATACATTATTTCGTTTTGTATGATCTCCGAGAGTGTGTATTTTTAATTTGTTTGTTTGTTTGCTACACTGCTTGGCATGTGGTATCTTAGATCCCTGAACAAGGATTAAATCTGCGCCCCCTACATTGTAAGTGTGTGCTTCGTCACACAGTCATGTCCAGCTCTTTGCAATCCCATGGACTATAGCCCGCCAGGTTCCTCTGTCCATGAAATTTTCCTGGCAAGAATACTGGAGTGGATTGACATTCCCTTCTCCAGAGGATTTTCCTGACCCAGGGATCGAATCCAGGTCTCCCACATTGCAGGTGGATTCTTTACTAGCTAAACCACCAGGGAAGCCCGAATTTATAAGTGCAGAGTCTTAACCATTAGAGTGCCAGGGAAATCCCTTTTATTTTTAAAATACATGTGATTTCTATTATACTGAATTTTTGGCCTCTTCTATAAGGAGAGGAAGCTGTCTATGGAGAGCGCCACATAGCAAGGAACTAGCAACAGTTTCTATCCAATAGCCGTTGAGAAACTGTAGCCCTTAGTCCTATTTATTTCCTATTTCCATAAGGAAATAAATTCTGCCAACAGCCTGAATGAGGAAATTCCTCCCTGGCCAGAAGATAATGAAATGGTATGGTAATGGTTAATTTTATGTGTTAACTGGGCTAAGGGATGCCAATGCAGCTGGGAAAACATTATTTCTGGGTATGTCTATGAGATTACCCAAAGAAGAAATTAGCATTTGAATCAGTAGACTGAGGGAAGGATAGCACCCTCACTGGTGGGCATCATTCAGTTTGTTGAGGATGGAAGAGAACCAGAAAATGTAAGCAGGGTGATTTTTATTTTTTTTCTTTTTGCTTGAGTTAGGCCATCCGTATTCTCTTGTCCTTGGATGTGAATGCTCCTGGTTCTTATTTTAACTTAGTTTAGTTTTATTTCTATAATTTCCACTTGAATCCTTTCATATTGAATCTGATTCACAGTGAATTACTTTTATAAATCACTTTTTTTTCTTTTTCATTTATTTTCTTGAAGTGATGACAATTATTTTAATTAAGCCTGATAACTACAATGTTTATATCATTCGCATTTCCATGTGTGTTCACTCTTTCCCCTCTTTATTCATTCACTCATTCATTCATCTTTATATGCATATATGTGCATTCATTCATTCATCTGTGTGTGTGTGTGTGTAAATGTGTGTGTGTGTATATATATATATATGCACACATTCATTGACTTAGTATGTCTGGCAATTTTTTATTAAATGCCAGTATTTCATATAGAAATGATAAGAAGATATGGATGTTTTTTTAATTCTTCTAGAGGGAATTTACTCCATTATCTGGCAAATAGTACATGAATAGATTACCTGAGCCCAGTTAAAAACTGGAGAGTTTGCTAGTCTTTTAATCTGATGATATAATCCTCTAGTTCAGCAGTCCTCAACCTTTTTGGCACCAGGGACCAGTTTTGTGAAAGACAGTTTTTCCATTGATAGGGGTATGGTTCAGGCAGCAATGTGAGTGATGGGGAGCAACAGATGAATGGATAAGTGGCTGGCTTGCCCGCCACTCACCTTCTGCTGTGTGGCTTGGTTCCTAACAGACTGTGGACCTGTACAGGTCTGTAGTCCGGGGGTTGGGGATTTCTGCTCTAGGTGTTCCAAATGTGATCATGTAATATTCACTAGGATTCTCCTTCATGATAAATACTGAGTTTCAGTTTCTCTGAGTCCAGTACTTTGGGTCTGCCAAAAAGTTCAGTAATTTGGATAGCTAATTTCTGCATGATTTCTTATTGTTTTGCCCTGTGCACCTTAATATAAGCAAATGCCTAAATATGAAATTATGTGACAAGTATTGGACTAACTTCTTTGTGCCACCTTCTCTGTAATAAGGCCCTAGTTACCTTCACATCTCTGAACTCTGTTTTTTTGTCTCCTTGCCCTGGAGTACTTTACAAAATTTTTTATGGTTTCTTGCCTCTTAGAAGCTATCCATTTTCCTGTTTCTCAGACAAGTACCAAAAATAAGTAAATGCCCCCAAAGGGGAAAGCAGTGTACAGAACTTTGGGTTCAACTTAGTGAGTTTCCCTTGTTTCCAGATTATAGTCTCTCATGCCCTGGCTGCTATATAGCAGCTTTTCCATGTTTTCGTGAAGATTCATTTTTGTACCTCTTTCATGGTAGTTTACATTTTGAGAGTTCATATGATATAATATAAGCTATACTATCATAGCTAGAAGTAGAAATCACTTACAAGAACATATTTTAAATTTCAAAGACTATATCTAGTTGTCTGAATTATTCAATTTCATGGTAATATGCTCTTTTTTTTTTTTCACTTAGACCACATCGTCTTCATCATGCTGAAGATATAGATTAGAATCTTAAGTTCCTTTCTGTTTGTTGCATTGTATGTTTCTTCTCATATTAATAATTTATATTACCTTTCAATTGCATGCCTCAGATATTTATTAATTTTTGGTTCATTATATTATATTTATTTATTTATAAAAATTCATTTGAATTTTATAAAATTTTATTTTATAAAATATTTTTATTTAAAAATAATATATATTTTTATATATAATATACATTATATATATGGTTCATTTATATACAGTTTTATGGATAAGTGGTAAAAGCTTGTTTTAGACAGCTATGTCTGTTTACCTAACATACTGCTTCACTGAATGGATAAGTAAGTTGCTGTGGTTTTTGTGTAAGTGGAAAACCTGACTCATTGTCAGGACTTTTTTTTTAATGGTGTTTTCCTTTGGAGTAGGAGGATTCGCTTAGAACTCATATAATTACCCAAATAAGAAGTATATTCTTTATGAGTGTAGTACTTTCACATGTTTTACCCTCCCCCACCAAAGCTGGAATTCCCTTCATTTCTCTTTGGATATCTCCTATAGGTTTGAAGTTATTGTGACTCACTCTTCTCTCAACAGCTTCAGCATCCACATAGTGGATGCCTCCCAGGAAAATAATTTACTCTGCTTAAAGCACATTCTGTTTAGATAACTGACTAGGAACCAATTCTATAGGCAGAGAAAGAAGTGTCTCACTAGTTATGCAGGACCATCCATAAGGCAACCTGCAGATAACTCTCCAGGCAACTGTCCTGAGAAGTTTCCATCAGTCTTTTATTCATAAATGCTCATTTTTGTTTGGTGCCTTTTGGTGGTTCCATCTGAGAGTCATCTCTCCGGTATTTATTCTCCTTTGTGTTTTTTAAATCCACATAAACCTGTCTGCTTTTCTATTCCAAGTTACATCAGTAGGTTCAATTCAATTTTGTCTGACAAGTTGTATCTTTTGTTTTATGGTTAGTCCTACCATCAAGTATCTATCATTTGTGGCATTTGGATTTAAACTGGGGAGAAGATGCTTTTATGTGTTTAACAATATATATTTAATAAATGTATGTGGTTGAGACTCTCAGTTGTGTCCAACTCTTTGTGACCCCATGGACTATAGCCTGCCAGGCTCCTCTGTCCATGGGATTTCCCAGGCAAAAGTACTAGAGTGGGGTGCCATTTCCTTCTCCAGAGGATCTTTCCCACCCAGGGTTCAAGCCCAGGTCCTCTGCACTGTAGGTGGATTCTTTGCTGGCTGAGCCACCAGGGAGTCCATGGTTTATATATATATATACACACACACAGAAATAATATGAAAGGCTCACCTAGGCTATTTGTTTTTGGTTAACTCTACTAAAACAGCATGTAAAGATGGCCATGAATTTGTTACATTAAGGTAGAATTATATTTTTCCTTTCTGGAGTCTTGTTATTATATGTCCTCATATAAACTGTTTGCTGTAATAAATGATTTCCTAATTTTATTTAAGACATTAATGATATTTGCAGATGCCTTGCTTTTCATGTATTACTTATCTACACAAAGTTTATTATATTTTCTTTGTATTGATACAAAATATATACTTAAATCTCCTTTTATAGCATATTTATTTTTTTCTGCTGACTGTTTATTCCCTTCATTTTCATTGCCAAGTTAATTAAATGAGTTACACATAATTGACTTTGTTTTTCAATGAGGATTAGAAAACATTTGAGAAGAAAGTTTGTAAAATAACAAAGTACTGTGATCAGAGTACCCTGTGGAAAGTAATAACATAAAACAAAGATAGCTATGAGATACATGGCAAGACCTCATTGTACTGTAATTTCTGGATATATGTACTTTAGTACAAAGAATTTACTGAGTACCTACAGGTGTGTGATTTTCTGCAAGATGATATGAAAGGACTGGGAAACAAACAAACAAAAACCTCCCCACCTTCCCACTTCCTTCCTTATTTTCCCCCCAGTTTTATTGAGAGAATTGCCATACAACCCTTCCTCCTTTCTTTCTGAGATTCTAGGATAGGTGCTAGAGACATAAAAGGTGTCAGCTGCAGAGGAGTAAATGTTCAGTTTGAGTTCAATGTATTAGGCTTTCAGGAACAAAGCAAGGAGAAATATCTAACACAATCTAGAAAATCAGGGTGGACTTCTTAGAAAAGATGGTGTATAACAAAGGAGCTCACACTACACAGGGCTATGACGAGAGGTATACAGAATTCCTTAACTCACTTTGCCTTTCAGCTGTTCTTGTATGTCAAATTCCTTCGCAGGGCTTGTCCATCATTTATTTGATTTTTTATTTCTTTATTTATTACTTGTATTTTTTAGATCAGTGTTGGATAGCAGCACAAGTGCCAGCTGGCTTCACGTTTTCTTCCATCAACTGGGCCCTTTTTGTCCTGAAAGCTACTAGCTGAGAAGCAAAAATGTTAAGAATGACACAGAATAAGAAGTAAAAGTGCTAAGAATGATACAGAATATAGGATTTCTTATAGGGCTGTGACGTGGCCCACTGTGGTGCTGGCTAAACACTTCAGGTAGCGCTGGTGCTTCTGTGTCTCCTGCTGGGGCTGAAGTTGGCAGAGCAAGCTCTTCCTGAAGGAAGACCGGAAGGAAAGTGGAGGGAGCAAAGACAGCATGGCACCAACAGGGAGGAGAGCTGGCACCCGCTCCCTCTCTCACCACCATCAAAGCCTCCCCTTCAGACCTGCCAGTGACCTGCAAAAGAGGCTGATTTTCTGAGTCATGAAGATAAACACTCACTAGCCCAGGAGTTGGAAGCGCAGGAGGAGGAGACACGATGCAGGAGGGGCTGCAGACTTGGTTGATCCCTCCGCGACTTTACTTAGTAACTTGGCACTTGGAGAGGGAGGTCCAGCAGAAGCTGAGGGTGCTGGCAGCACTGGGCTGAGGGAAACGGGGCCGTGGCCCCTTACCGGCCTCGGGTGGAGCTCAGGCAGAGAGCCTGGAGCTGAGCATGTGCGCGCGCCTGCTCTCATTGGTAGGCTGATAAAGGACCCAACCGATGCTTCTCTCCCGCCTTCCACATCTCATATGCAGTGTCTGTGACTAGCACTTCATAGGGAAGGGAGTCCTGGGAAACACAGCCCCACTTTATGAACTTGGTGGCCCTGCTCTAGGACAACCACTCAAAATCTTCCATTTATCTCAACTCAATCCTGACTCTGGAAACATTCTGCTATGCAGCTGTGCCTAAGGTTTTCTGCTGCCTTATGTCTCCAAGTCTGATTGGATTCTCTTCACACCTAACAGTGTATCATCATACGTAAGAGGGTGAGATTTAGGAAAAGCCTGGATTCCATCCTGTGTCTTTCTTGCTGGGTAACTGTGGCTGCATCTCCTCTTCTCTGCCTTAACGGCAAGATGTGGAGAACAATGGGCCACCCACGGGGCTGTTGTGAGGGTTTAGTGGGATGTTGCTGAAAAGTACTGAAGACAGTTACTGGCAAATCAAAAAAGCCCCATGAATTTGGGATATTATTTTAACAGATAACCTTGCCTCCTACCGTATCAAATTGAGTTGCTTTACAGTTGCTCCTATCTACTGCAAAATTTATAACAATTATAGCTATCAATTTTCTCGTGGAAAGAAAAGTTCCTCTTTTTTCTAAAGAGAACTCTTTCTTTAGTTTTATAATTTCCATTTCTCTACCTTTATTCTACAAATGTTGATTTATTCCTTATTGTAATGCCAAACAAATTACACTGCTGTTTGGAACAGATTCCCTCTCATAAAGCTTGGAGATAACCAAGAAAGCAAGATGCTTTCTTATTTTGATAAGTTCTCTCAAGAAAATAAATGATATGCTGTGATAGGGTATGACTCCCGGGCAGACTATGTCAGAGACTTTTGTAGGAAAAAAATCTTTTACAGAAGGAAATACTTGAAATGAAACCTGAGGCATGAAGACCATACAGGCTAGGACCAGCATGCAAATGTTCTAAATCTCATCCTGACTTGGAGGAAATTAGGGGTATCAACGAGTCATCAGATGTTGGGGGTGAGGTAGGAAGGAAAGGGGCAGGACACAACCATTAAAAGAATGATACAACCATTAAGAAGAACAGGATACCACAAAAACCAGTTAGAACCTACTAGGTCCAAGATGGTGGAAGATTTGACTTCCAGTAAACCTTGAGCCTCATCATATGTTCATTGTAACACATGGTTGTTCAGTCTCCAAGTTGTGTCTGACTCTTCTCGAACCCATGGACTGCAGCATGCCAGGCTTCCCTGTCCCTCACTGTCTCCTGGAGTTTGCCCAAGTTCATGTCCATTGAATCAGTGATGCCATCCAACCAGCTCATCCTTTGTCACCCTAAATACCTTAGCATATGCTAAATAACACCCACAGACAACATGACAGTTCCAAGACCAGCCATCAATGGCAAAAATGTGAGTGGTTGTTTCAGTTCAAGGAATCCCCACCTCTCCTCCCAGATAGTTAGAACATTCCTCCCACTCATTACCCTATAAAATTACACAGCCTGTAACTACCACCCGATTTTAGGCCTCTCTTGCCTTCTGAGTTTGGCCCACATTCTGGACTGTGAATCTCTCTAAATAAACTTGTTTTCACTTTATTATAGTTTGCTCTTGAATTTTTTGTTGCATGAAGCCACCTTGGCAGCATGTCCAAGATACTCACTAGAGACCTGAGATAGACCATCCTCTTGTGCCCCATTTTTTCCACAACAGGGGGAAGGTTCTGAGAAGAGTTTTGCAGGTAAGATGGGGCCAAAACATGTTTTGCTAGAAGGGAAGGAAGGCTCACTTTATCCATTATCTTCATTCTTACTGATGTTTTCAATTTCTGCCTTTCTCCTGACATTTCATTTTACTCTGTAATTATGTTATTATCTTTCACTCCCATTAATACATTAAGTTTCTTGATTCTGCCACCGTTTCAAACTACTAGTCTAGCTCTCCCATTCTCTCCAAGGTCAAACTTTTCCAAAGAAATTGGCAACCGTTCAGATCAGATCAGATCAGTCGCTCAGTCGTGTCCGACTCTTTGCGACCCCATGAGTAGCAGCACACCAGGCCTCCCTGTCCATCACCAACTCCCGGAGTTCACTCAGACTCACGTCCATCGAGTCAGTGATGCCATCCAGCCATCTCATCCTCTGTCGTCCCCTTCTCCTCCTGCCCCCAATCCCTCCCAGCGTCAGAGTCTTTTCCAATGAGTCAACTCCAAAGTACTGGAGTGTCAGCTTTAGCATCATTCCTTCCAAAGAAATCCCAGGGCTGATCTCCTTCAGAATGGACTGGTTGGATCTCCTTGCAGTCCAAGGAAATTCTCAAGAGTCTTCTCCAACACCACAGTTCAAAAGCATCAATTCTTCGGGGCTCAGCCTTCTTCACAGTCCAACTCTCACATCCATACATGACCACAGGAAAAACCATAGCCTTGACTAGACGAACCTTTGTTGGAAAAGTAATGTCTCTGCTTTTGAATATGCTGTCTAAGTTGGTCATAACTTTCCTTCCAAGGAGTAAGCGTCTTTTAACTTCATGGCTGCAGTCACCATCTGTAGTGATTTTGGAGCCCAGAAAATAAAGTCTGTCACTGTTTCCACTGTTTCCCCATCTATTTCCCATGAAGTGATGGGACGGGATGCCATGATCTTCGTTTTACCCATATCAGTCTACTGAGTTTTTTGAAATGCTCCCCCACCTGCTAAATCCAGTGGTATTACCTAGCTGGTCTTTCCCTCTGCGTTTCTTTAGCCCTTGGACGGTACTGTTTGGCTTCTCTGTCACATCACAATTCTGGGTGTTCCTAGGTCCACAAACCAATTCTTTGGTTCCTAGGCACCACTGTTCTAACTCCTCTGAAACAATTTCTTGCTTCTATTCCTTAAGGACAGAAATTTCCCAAAGGCTCTGTTCTTGCTCTTCTTTTCTACTCTTTCCCTACCTTCTTTCTTTGTGTCATCTAATTCTTTGACTTTAACTATTATCTCTGCCTGAATAATCACAAATCTGAATGTTTAGTCCTGATAATTTTCTCACATTGTCATATTTCATTTCTGAGAACTTGGCTAACTGTACCTGATGTCACTCATGCATTGCTAACTAAACACACTGAAAAATTATTACCTCTTCAAGAATGAATCTTGGTGCTCTCTCTTTATTCATGGTGATTTTACCACTTAAAAATGTAAAGTTATCTTTAACTCCTTCTTCTTCCCCATTCCTCACCCTTAGCTTATCAGCTCTCCTTAAATGGTTTCAGTAACAAAAGAAATCTTCAGTTGCTTTCCATATCTTTCCACCAAGTCCCCAAACTTCCCTTCACTGTGTTCACTTTTTCTTCTATCACCAGTTACACCCCCCTTAGAAGACTTTCCTACTCAGCTTATATCTTCTGTCTCTGAATCTTCCCTTGTTCGCCTGGATTATTCCCATCAGAATACAAAGACTCCTACCTCCCCCATCTAAAAAAGGCAACAATAAACAACCAACATCAAGAGAATAGATCCTCCTCTTGACCTTGTATCTCTCTTCTGTATTTGCACTATTTTTTTCGGCCTTCATTTAAAGCTGAACTTCCAGAAATAATTCTCTATAAAATGTATCAAGTTCTTCACTTTCATTTACTCCTAATCTTGTTTAAATAGTACTTTTGCCCCACACTTCATTGGAATTCCTTTTGTCAAAATCCAACAACCTTCATGTGATCAGTTATAAGGATCACACTATTCTTACTGACTCTCTCAGAGAAACTCAGCATGCTTAATTGTGTTTTTTCCTTGTAGTATTCTCCTCTTTTTGCTCCTGAGACACTTCTGTGATTTCTTGGTTTTGCTACTATAACTTTAGCAGATGCTCTTTGGCTTTAACAATTATGATGCTTATTATTTTAGTCTTCTAGAAATTTAGCATTCACCCATGAAACAACAAGGAAAAAAACAGTATTTTCACCAAAAATTAACATAAAATTTCTGAGTCTATGATCTGTTTTCCCCCATTTAGCAGAAATTTGAATAAAAAATATTTTCCACTTTGATATTCAGTCAGGGGAGAAGGCTAAAGAAGTCAACTTGAGTCTTGAGGGAGTTCAGAAACCTTGTGGTAGAATGGAAGAATTGTCTAAGGCAGATGCAGTGAATGGGAAGGCCCCTGATGCTTTTAGAATATAAGCAAAGGAAGAAATAAGAAGAAATTCATAACATTCTCTAGATCTAGGATATTGAATTTCAACGGTCAGCAGTATTGCTGTGCTACTTCCTCCCCTCACCCCCGCCCTGCCTTAGGGCAACTTGTCATGCTCTTTTATTAACTCATGCATCGAAAATATTTCTGAGCCTCTTCCATAATAGGTGACTCAAAGAAAAATAGGTAAACTCTAGAAGTTGAGTCGGTATTGAACCAGGTTTCTCTCTGATGTGCTACCATTATTCCATCCCTCCATTAATTCCTGCTATCATAATGCCCAATTTTTGTGACACAGATTTGCTTTGTTGTGTTGATTTTTTTTTTCAGCTTGACAGAATGTAATGAAATCAGCCAATGAGGATAGAATTTGGAATGTTATTGCTTAAGTTTACATTTTGACAAATAACTGATTCCCCTGAATCTCCCACTTTTCTCCTCTTTTACTCTATTAAAATTATTTGATTTATTACTTCTGGACAGAAGATAAATCATTTTGCTTAGTGCACCTTTAAATCAAAACCAAATAAGATAAATTGGTTTAATATTTTATTCTAGAGTTACTTATCTCCATAACATTTGGCTTAGTCCTGTCAGGAGTGATATGTCAAAGATATTCTTTTATGCAGTATTTATTCTCCATAATTTCCCATCTTTTTTTTTTTTTATGGAGTGTGATCAGAATTGCTAGAAAGAACATCCGATGAATTTGTCTGTGGTACAATCTTCTAGTTGCTATTTGATTCCTTCTCTTTAATTCACCTTTTATTATACTGCCCATCTTCTCCTTGTTTACTATTATATATAGGACAAAACCCACAACTTCTCTCTGATAATATTCAAGGTTTTCTAAAATTTAATGGCAATGATGTCTTTGAATTGCTGCTATGCATCCTTCTTTTTCTAGTAACAGTAAAAGAATAGTTGTTGGGGAACTAATTGTGTTCAGCTTTCAGCCAATGCAGTTTTTATTCTCATGGTTGACTCTGCCACCAATGCCTGGGTACTATGTAATTCAGGCTTGGGCCATCAGAGCATCACAGCCCCAGTTCTCAATGTTTGATATGCCAGAGAAAGGTAAAATCAGAATTTGGCAATGCCAGTTATGGAACTTTTGAGAAAGAGATTACTCTCTTTATCCCTGGACTTGAAATTTTGAAAACATAAACCTGGAACTCTAATTCATCTTACCATCTTGCCTTCATGAGAGGAAAATTATATCTGAAGAGGAAACCAATAAAGAGACAAGCTGTTCAGAGTGATGAGTAGAAATAGGGTTTGGCTTTGATAACGTTCGTGTAGTTTCTTGATCAAGCCATACCTGAAGGGAAAGTTTTTCCATATTTTACTTATACAAGCTAATAATGTCCCTCTCTCATCTCTATCTTTATTGCTCGTTCTCTTTTCATTATACTAGTCTACATTTCCCATTAAACACTTGCTACTAAAAGTATTTAACTATCACATGTCTAACCCTTTATATGAATATTCTACTCTATGAAATACCTGTTTTTGAAATGCATTTTAGCATTTTCTTAAACATATCATCGACTCTTAACATTTCACCAGTATGAGCCTTTTCTTTCACTTTGAACTATATATTTTTCCTTTGGATTATTTTGCTTTCTGAATTTAACATTAACACAGATTTGGATTTATTATCCAAATTATTTATATTGTAGAGTTATTTATATTGTATAGTTTTGTGATGTCCTTCATAACTGTCATCTATATATTGTGCTTTTAGCCAGCATTTCCAATTTGTAGTTGTTGCAGTGCTATAATATATGCTGTTTAATGACTGTACCTTTTATTTTGTCCCATTTCCCCACCATGCCTAGGAGTTTGCCTTACCTAGACAAACTATGAGCATTTTTAAGCTTGTTAAGCATATTCATGTAGTCAGTTCATTTGTGGGGGATTTTAAACCAGAAACTTTAGACTTAAATACAGAGGTAGGTAACATAAACGAGTAAAGCTAATGTAAGACCATAGATCCTAAACTGTTTTATTATCTCCAACTTTAACAGTGGCTTAGTCATTTCCTTCTGAAATACTAAGGCTGTGTGCTAGTCAGTCACACTGGCCAGATCAAGCCAGTGCCCACACAATCTAGCCCCATGCTGGTCCCCTTTGTCTTCCATAAGGGCACTCCTCACTCCTCTAGATTTCAGCTGCTAATGTTGTACTTCTAATATTAACTTCTGTAGATCTCAAATTCTACCTCCTGATACTCATTGATACCAGAGCCTGAGTAAACATCTCACTGTGGAAATATATTACTTCTTCTAAAAACCTTGAAGAGCCAATCCTAATTAAAATTTTGTGTATGTAAGGGGTTGTTAAATTGTTTGTGTATATTGGAAAATGAAATTGTTATTTTAAAACAAATCATGGGGTATACTATGAAACAGACTGTAAATTTTACATGAAATTACATTAATAATTTTTCATTTTTAAAAACTCTACATCTCCTCATTTTCAATAAAAGAAAACATTGAATCAAATAAAGTTTTTATCAGGCATAAATGTTCTACTATCACTAGCTCTTCATATTATTTTGGTGAAATTATTAAGAGGCAATATCCTGAAGTGACACATTTTGTATTTACCTGGGACATTTCAGGAGTATCCCAATAGTTATTGAACTATACATTTTGTCTGATTTATCGCTGTTTCTAGTGCATTCAACCGAGCGTTGTTTACCTCCTTTGTGCCAGGTTCTGTGCTAAATACTGCAGAGATTCTGGCAGAAACGGCCCCAGACTCCACAATCTAACAACCCATTTCCTGTGGAGGGAGGAGTGAACAGCAGGAGACTGGTGGGTGTCCTGGGTTTAAGATTCCTGTTTTCACGTATACATGAGGCACTGGGAAGTCCCGTCATGGAAGACCTTTACAGTCTTACTAAGAATGAGGTTTGTATTATGTACATTTGGCTAGTCATCGATTCTAACTGACCTCTCCCCTTTTATAGCCCACTCCTGCCATCATTTCATTAGTAAAATGAGGTGGTTTAGAGCATTATTGAATGCGATGATTTGCAAAGATCTCAACCTGTACTCATAACATGTGTCAGGGATTTTTCCTCTACAGAGATTTAATGACTATTCTGAGTAAAGTTTCCTACTTTCAGGGATTTATATAGTGACTGATATAAAGTGTAAATGCTTCTCTTCTCATGAAATGTGAGAAAAGTGCAAGTCCCACCTATCCATCTCTTGCATTTTATTTATTTTCATCTAAATATCTGGACAATTTCTGCAAGGTTTTAGAGGATTTAAAAAAAATAAATAACTTAGGGGAAGGAGTTCTGGAATCTTCCTGTTGTGTGTGTCTTGGGAAGTTAGGTAACCTAGTCTTCTCTTTGTATTTGCAGAAGGAGCTGAGTCTGGTCTAGGTTTACATATATTAGTGTGATTAATTTATTTAATGTAAATATAAAATGCATCTCTTTTATGTAGAAGTCTTCAGTGGGACCATTCCAGTGGTAGCAGTGGTAAACATTCCAAGGAATTATAAGTCTTGACAGAGAAGTTTAAAGTTTAAATTAAGCTTTATGCATATCAGTTGGGCTTCCCAGGTGGTGCTAGTGGTAAAGAACCTGCCTCCAAATGCAAGACAAGGGTGCAGTCCTCGGGTCTGGAAGATCCCCTGGAGGAGGGCATGACAACCCATTCCAGTATTCTTGCCTGGAGAATCCTTTGGACAGAGGAGCCTGGTGGGCTACGGTCCATAGGATCACAGAGAGTTGGATGCAACTGAAGTGACTTAACACACATGTGTGCATATCAATTGGTATGTGTTATGGACAATGAGAGAGGTAATGAGATTTATACATGAGACATAGTAACACTCACCAAAGAACAAATATGTATGGCTATCCACAATGCAATGCACCATATTGTTATTTCTTTTGCTGTGGAATTATTTTTGCTATCTCTCTTACTCAAGTGTTTGAGAAACCTTCTTAGGAGATGTAGTTTGAGGGACAGGGTATTGGAATTAAAACCCAATTTTAAATCTCAAGTCTGTTTTTTTTTTTACCATTACTTAACCTCTGAGATCCTGTTTCCTTACTTGTAAAATGGTAATCATGATTATAACACCAATATCATAATAATATGCTGCTGCTGCTGTTAAGTCGCTTCAGTCGTGTCCGACTCTGTGCGACCTCATAGACAGCAGCCCAACAGGCTCCCCTGTCCCTGGGATTCTCCAGCCAAGAACACTGGAGTGGGTTGCCATTGCCTTCTCCAATGCATGAAAAGTGAAAGGTGAAAGTGAAGTCGCTCAGTCGTGTCCGACTCTTAGCGACCCCATGGACTGCAGCCTACCAGGCTTCTCCGTCCATGGGATTTTCCAGGCAAGAGTACTGGAGTGGGTTGCCATTGCCTTCTCCATAATAATATAGTGGGTAGTAATTAAATAAGATGATAAAATGAAAAAGACTAATAAAGTACCTAGTACTTAGTAGGGAAGCTTCATTAATTGTATTCTTTCTCCCTCTTTGATAGTTGTGATAAAAAAAATTACTTAATAAAATGTCAAAATGATGCAATGGATGGCAGATGCTTTTTTGATAGAATTGAATAATATTTTCATGATTGCCCAACTCATACACCACAAGCATATATAAGGATTATTAAAACTGCTCAAAGACTCAGTGATTCAAAACAACCAATTTTACTAAATCTTATGAGTCAGTGGGTCAGGGCAAGGCTAGGTTACTTGTGTTCCCATGATATCAAACGACATCGCTTGGTGGCATTCAGCTGGCTGTGGAGCACATCTGGACGGCCTAAGACATTCTTGAAATACATCTTCATTTTAACAGTGGTACAGCATAGAAGGGCTTCCCCATTGGCTCAACACTAAAGAAGCTGAATGTCAGTGCAGGAGACACAAGGGTTCAATCCCTGGGTCCAAATATCCCCTGGAGCAGGAAATGGCAACCCACTCCAGTAGTCTTGCCCAGGAAATTCCATGAATGGAGGAGCCTGGTGGGCTACATACAGTCCTGAGATTACAAAAGAGTTGGGCATGACTTAGCGACTAAACAACAACAAAATATTATATATATTTAAACTATTGTCTATATATTAATATTGGAGCTTGGTACCTGCTACTATTTTATCCTCCTGCTCAGTCAGTGGCTTGCCCTTTGTTGCATCTAGGTGGATTTTGTCTCCTTTAGGTTTAATGCTTCCTGTACTTTGACTGACAGTAAATTGTTATGTTTGGTACCATTTGCAGATGGAAACCTAATGACCTCAAAACCTGTACATTTTTTTTTTTAGTTACTTCCTTAGAAGTCCTATAACGCATTCTTAATAGCTCTAGTATGCTCTGCAATTGTATCTTTAAAAAGAGTGATAATTGGTATTTCTGAGTAAGTAAATGACATACAGTCACTATAAAGTAAGACATGGAGAATACAAGAATACAAGATTCTGTGTATGTAAAACGATGTTTAGTGCAGTGCTGGGTATAAGGGCAAAACAAGGGGGGAAAATTGGGGAAGAAATAAATACTCATGAATTAAGGGAATTGCTGAGTAAATTGTGGTTCATTCATGCAGTGGAGTCTAGAAAGTACCATCCTGGCCTAGACTCATCTCTTTTGTTCATGCTGTGGCCCCAGGGCTACCTGAGTTTCCAGTGTACAGTATAAGCCCAATAAATATTTTTTTGTGATTATAAATGTAATGAGTTAAATGTTTATCTTTTGATCAAAAACAATGTCCAAAAAAGTGAAAAAAGGGGAGCTGTGTAAAAATGTGGAAATAGGTAAGTGATTGTGTATACTTCACAAACACAAATAGATGTCTGTATTAGGAGAGTGATGATGTGGAATGAAGACCTCATCCCAGCTGTTAAGCTGTTTGGTAGGAATGGTGTGGAAATGGAGGTGACAGGAAAGACATACAGAAAAAGCAGACAACAACAAGAAAATCCTAAGGAAAAAACAAATGTCAACTTCTATGTTAAATAAAAATGAAGAATGTAAAGCTCTAATTTTAATGTTTTCACATATATAAAATGTGAATTAATTTATATAGAAAAAAGACAAAAGATGAAAAAGGAAACTACTGGTTTTTATTTATATTTGGTAAAGGGATTGTAAGCAATTCTTGTCTAGAATTTATTATTTAATTTACTTTTGTAAGAATGTCTTGAATGTTTTATAAATATAGTGAAGTACAAAGAACAAGTAAAAATCCACATAATCTCACAGTTTAAACATTGCTAACATTGCTTCCTTCCTTCCAGTTGTTTTTTTCTTTCTTCTTTTTTGTCCTTTTTTTTCCCCTTCCCTTTCCTTCCTTCTTCATTTTCTTCACCTATTTATCTACCTATCTAATAGAACTGGAATCACTTTGTGAATGTGATTTCTTATGTTGTATTTTAGTTGGAAATATTTTAAGGTAACAGTGTCCTTTTAAACATGGTTTTGTATCGACTGCTATGCTGTCTGTTGCCATCACAATTTCTTCACTTATCTTCTGAGGTTTGGACATTAGTCTTGTACCACATTGTGCTCAATTTCTCTTGTTTTGCATGTAGCCATGATCCTCCTCAAGACAGGGTGAGAGACTGATTTTCGTTATATTTTATTCTCCCAGAGTAAAAACTTGTACTCAGAAAGTATGCAATGTTTTTCTGCTTAGAGAAACAAGTAGGCCATGAATGTTAATAATGTCAAACATGAAGATCAGTTATGAAATTCAAAATTAGGATTATGTTTACATGGCCACCAACAGA
>NW_011495051.1:12091273-12112581 GCF_000754665.1 Bison bison bison | reverse complement strand
AACAGAATTTCTTTTTTGGAAGAATGTAATATTTCTTTACTTTGATTAAAACCATGCATGCTTTTGTAGTTTCCATTTCTTTAAGTATGCTTTAATTTTCTATATCCTGTATTTCAACAGGAAGGCCTGGCTTAAAGCAACAGTCGAATGTTCTGTCATCAATATTCCACACACATAGTCTGACCAAATAGCCAAATATACTTTATTTCTCTCTCTCTCTCTTTCTAATTTTTTATTCTGTATGTTCTGTGCTATCAACATGAGCTCAAATCTATAATCTTTGATCTGTGTATATATGTGCCCGTATGATATGAGGTTTTTAGCATCTTTACTGAGTGGCAGGTGGCAGTTATTAGCTATTATTTGTTGAGAACAGATGATAAAGACTCAAGAAATGTTTTCACATTGTAACTAATAGGAAAACCTACATTGGCAGAAAATCACTAAATGAGGAGGAAAAAAAATCTGTTACAATACTTACAGTACTTAATCCATGATTTTTACTATTAAAGTGGAGTTAAAAATCATTTAAAAGCATCCAAAAGGAACACATTTATGTATATAGTCAGGCCTAAATTTGAGACCTGACTTATTCTACATATTTGTCTACACTGTGCTTATTCTCTGGATATTGGCTCAGCTTTCCACTCTGTCTGATAAAGATTTTGTTCTCAGCTTGATTATGTTGGATTGGGTGCCAGATATCCAAAAGGTTGTTAAATGTTTATTTTTGTTGAAAAAGAATGAACAAAGGAAAATTTATTCAAATAAATAGAAGGTTCATGTCAGAGGCTGCTGCTGCTTCGGCTGCTGCTAAGTCGCTTCAGTCGTGTCTGACTCTGTGTGACCCCATAGACGGCAGCCCACCAGGCTCTGCCGTCCTGGGGATTCTCCAGGCAAGAACACTGGAGTGGGTTGCCATTTCCTTCTCCATTGCGTGAAAGTGAAAAGTGAAAGTGAAGTCACTCAGTCGCGTCCAACTCGTAGCGACCCCATGGACTGCAGCCTACCAGGCTCCTCCATCCATGGGATTTTCTAGGCAAGAGTACTGGGGTGGGGTGCCATTGCCTTCTCCGATGTCAGAGGCTATTTAACCATTATTATGTAAAAATTCATTGTCATGAAGAAAATAAAATCTTCAGGACAATGAACTGGTAAATAAATGTAAACCCAACTCTGTGACATTTAGCTGCACATGGACAAAATAAATTAAGTTATATTTTCAGTTTTAGTTAAAGTTGCTAGGTGAAATTAGTCTGTTGTTTAAAGTTTGCCAGGAACTCAGAACTTTTGAACTATTTATTCATTTCTATTCTTTATTATTTTGTATTCCTTTTCTATAGATTGGTAAATGGCAATATGTAAATTTCAGTACTTGTCTAATTGACATGGAATAATGCATATATCTCTATAAATGCAAAGTGTTGCAATTTAATGCATTATTACGTCTTATCTTTCTGTATTATCACAATCAAATGTATAATTCAGAGACTGTAGACAATTCCTAGCCCATATCTGTAGTCATGTAAAATGTTTCATAGAGACTATTAACACTTCCAAATATAATACCTTATCTGTGAGGTACAGATCAGTGGTAAAGAGCCAGTGGTTAGTTAATGCCCATAGCAAGAAAGAGGATAAGAAAACCTGTTTATGTGCATCTGTTTACCATTCTGTTCCCGAGGTTAATAGAAAGATCCTCAAATGCATAATTTTATGTACTGACTTGTTTCGTTTCCACCCTTTAAATCCAAACCAATATATATGTTTAAGCATTTAAGATTTTATCTAATCCAAGCTTACTAAATTATTTAAATTGTAACAGATTCAAAAATAGAGAAGCAGAAAAATTATTCAAGAATTTAAATAATTTACATTTCTGTGCACATTAGCCAAGTTCAAATTTAGCTGTCAAGCTTACCTCAGTTTTTACTTCTCTTAATAAGCTTCTTGACATCAAAAATCAAGCAGTCTTCTACATTTGTTGACTAACATGATACAACTAAAATTTTTAAATTTTACTAAATTCTATAATCTAAACTTGATGTGTAGGATATAAATAATGCTTTATATATTTACATTCTTATAAATATAGAACTTGTTTTCAGTTTGGAAAAATATGAAGAGCCGTTTAGAAGCAAAAGATTAGCTATTTGTGTGAATACCAAACTTCTCAAAATAAAACCTTTTTATGAAAGAAAATAAACATCTAAGAAAATAAATCAAATAAATATGCAGAATATATTTCCATGATTTTAGCTATGTAATGACTCCTCTCCATATCATATATTTTCTAGTGTATTTTCCTTGGAAAACTGACTTAAAGTATACAAAATTAAGATGAATTGTTGGCACTGTCTTCAGTGAAGGCTAGGGTATTTTGTTTTAGACTCACAGCCTGATGAGGAAAGCAGATAATCCTGTGCTGATTTACAGAGCAACAGCTATCTTTACAACCAGGGGGCTTGAAGTAAAAACTTTATCTTATCTTAAATAATAAAAATTCCTACATATTTGCAGAATAAATCAAAACAAAATATCTGCAGAGAGAACCTAAATTCCCAACCACAATATCCATAATTTTGGCCAGTATTTCTACTGTTGATACTCTCTGGTGTCTTTCCCCACTGCCTAGCAGGTTATCAATTTTCTTCACAGGTTTGAAATCTGCTTCAGATACAGATGGGTACCAATGGAGGCAAGATGAGAAGGGGTATCTTATGAATACCGGAGAGATATATCCAATAATCGACCAAGAGCAGAAACAAATATGTCCTTAATAATCATGAATCAGGTAGACAGTACTCAGTTAGCAATGGGCATGAAGGATTTGTAAGTATAGGACCAAATTTCTGGATGTATGTGGTATCTCTCTTGAGGGCTGGAGAAAAAAGAAAGAAGAGGAACTGAGGTTGTTTTCGGCTTCTTTTCCCAGGCCAATTCTAAATCCAATTGGACTGGGTTTTTTTTTTTTTTTTTTGCAGTTCCTTCACTTAGTAAAAGGAAGAACTCAAGAAGGATCTAAAGAGAAAAAGGAGGGAAGAATATTCAAGTCATATGCCCTCAACTACATTCCCCTTGTTCTGCATTCCAAAGGGTTTTGCAAGATTTTTGTGTCCATTGCTTACTTCCAGATCGCAGGTAAAGCCAACCAGTAGAATGAATTTAAAATGCTCACAACCCTGAAAGCCAAGTTGTTATGCAATGTTGGGTAGGTATGGCTGTGCACAGCAGAGTGCCATGGGGTATAAATAGAAAACAGGATTTATTGTGAGGAAAAACTTAGAAGCAGGAAAGCGATACACAAGTTCCCCTGAGGTCTCATTATTTCACACAAAGATGTGCTTAGGCTGGGTGTGGTTGAGCTGGATGAAACAAGGAAAGAACTCCAGCAGACGGATTCCACCTCATCAAACCCCTCACACTGAAAGGGAAATAGGGCAATAGGGCACCTCTCTGTAAACAAACATTTTTTGGCTGAGCGAGTGACCTCATTAGTAAAGAGAAAGCTCTGACCTCTCACTGGTATCAGTTTGATCTTTTGGTCTAGCTCAGTCACGCCGAGTCCACTCTTTGCTTGCCTGCCAAAATGGGGAGGAACTGCTCTCCCGGTACCATCTGGATCCGTCTCTTCTCACTGGCACAACTCCTTGACATGTTGCAGCACAATGAGAAAAAGCTTTAATTCAGAACTCATCTCAGTCAACAAGGCAGCTGTGAAAACAGCACCCTGCTCAAAAGGATTCTGTCCGTATTCTATCCACAAGCTCTCTTGCAGCCCTGGCCAGCAGTGGAAAGCTACCCCGTACAGTGTGGAAGACAGTTCCTGAAAGCCCGTACTACATGTCACAGTGCTGCGTCACCTTATTTCAGGGATGGAGGTCCGCCAGGACAACCAGTTGCTGAGAGGGAAAACGCATCATTCCGAAGGGCGAGGTGAAGGCAAATTTAATTTCCTCCAGGAGAAAATGTCACCACCACCATTGGTAAGCACACGGAATTCGGAATGAAATTTGGCTGCATCTTCACATAAAGTTGCTTCTGGAAGAGAAAGACATGATTTATGACCAAAGAGCCAACATTCTCCCGTAGGGTATTTGTTTCATTTATGAAGAAAAAGGGAAAGATACTTAAACAAGAGACTTGCTAGTTTTTGTTGATGATCAGAAAAGCTCCCCTGCTATTTTGGCTATAATAGAAAAAGTAAACTGAATTAAAAAACAACTTGTGATTTCTATGCCAGTGACTGAGAGGTGGGTGATTAACATCTCTCCAGACAGGATCCACTAATGATGCTTTCTCCCCAAACAAGACAACAGTACTTGGTTTTTAGATACCAGATTTTATTTCACATTTCCTAATAAATATTGAGTTTTAGGTCAACATACACATGCATACATACAAAGTGTTGCCTAAGGTTAGAATTATTAAAGGGCTTCCCAGGTGGCTTAGTGGTAAAGAATCCACCTGCCAATGCAGGAGGCACAACGTGAGTTCAATCCTTGGGCCGGAAAGATGCCCTGGAATAGGAAATGGCATCCCACTCCAGTTTTATTGCCTGGAAAATTCCACGGACAGAGGAACCTGGTGGGCTACAGTCCATAAAGTCTCAAAGAATTGGACACAACTGAGCAACTGAACACACACACAGAATTGTTAAATAAAGGCCCTTAAGGCGAGGAAAAACTTTTTTTTTAACATTTTATTTGGAAACATGAAAAAATGTTATTTTATGAAGGGCATGTTTTACAATATCAGATGTTTTTGAACTAAACAAGTTCAATAAAGCAAATAGCAAGTAAATAGGAATGTCTTTGTTTTTTCTTTGTTAATGATTTGATTACATAGTTATTATGCAGTGCTTTAATAGATACTTTGCTAAGTACATTCTTAATTAGATAAATAATCCTATAAGCTCTGCCTTTTAAGGAAATATTTTTCTTCACATTAGTTCCTAGATATGCTGTCAAAAATGCATGCATGAAATATAGGAATATAATAAGCCCTATACTGTATTGTTATAAAAATTAATCCATTTGTGTTTGCTTAGTTGATATTAGCAGTTATTTAATAATATCACTACTATACTTTTCTAGCTTAATGTCCTTTTATTCTCCCTCAGTTAAATGTTATCTTATGGTATTCACCTCATTTGTCCAAGTTTGGAAGGTTTGGTTTTAATTCTTGCATCTATCCTCTTTGTATCTCTCCCAAATTTATGGTATTTTTCCATTTGATAAGCTTTGCAAAAAAGGTCATGCTGAACAAGTCAAGCATTTGGTAGAACTCTGTCAGGTCACAGTTAGAAACCTCCTTCATCTTTATTTGACTAATCAACAGTACTTCCATATGTTCATTAAGCATATCATTAACTCATCTCTCTATCTGCATCCTTCTCATGCCACACTACCTCTCATATGAATAAGAAAACCCTGAAAACCATAAAATACACATACACAAGGTCTATGTTACCTTTCTAATCTGCCACTGTAATAACTCCACCCATGAAAAAAACAAAAACAAAACTAAGCTAAGTACAAGCAAATAAAGTTTTGGAAGGAATTTTCTTGAAGCAAGAGGTTTGAAAAATCAGTTATGCGTAATTAAATGCAAGGGTGTTAATGCTGTTCAACACACATCCATTGCTTTATGGAAGATGATGAGCCTCAAACAAAGAAGAGCCCATCCAATGTCTTAATTTGTCTGAGGCTCTCTTTCTTGGTCAGCTCCATCTGTTCTATGTACATTGCATTATTTGGTTTTGATCATGCTAGTTTCTATTTGTATTCAATTTATATCACTACCTCTTGTTACCCAGTTGCACTCCATGACAAATGTCTTGGCAACCCCCACAGTATTTTATTAGCACTCCTTCCTATGTCGTTTATAATCACTGCCTAACAGACACAAGGACCCATGTCAGAAATGATCAGACTAAGCAGTGGGTGTGTGAACGATCTCTGAATTTTTGCTTGAAATCTTGATGAGCCAGTTTTCAACAGGAAGATAATATTTTGTACTGTTCAGTCTGTACAATCAAGCCATGACAATAATGGAAACCTTTAGAAAATGAAGGGTAGGTAAATTTAGTAATAGCTCATTTATGTTTTGTCCAGGTATTAAGTGGCCCTTTTGAAACAGGACAAAGCTGATCACTTCATTATTTGATTAGATTGTTCTCACTGTAGCCAAGTGATCAGTTAATTCTCTGTTAATTCTCAAAACACATTTAGAAAATCAAACTGGGATGCAGAAAATAGAATCCAAACACTTGTCTGGCTTGTACATAGAGTGCTAACTGACCTTTCTCCTGTTACATTCAAGGTTAGGGAAAATAGTTTTATCATAAGAAACTAAGGACAAACTACAGGGAGGAGTAACAGAAAGGATGATGGATTTTGCCTTAAGAAAGTAAAGCTTTATCCTTTGTGAATAGGTCTCTGTGATGCTGGAAGTGGGAGGTAAGTTTTACAAATACAGTGGTGTGCAAGGTTGTATATAGATCATAGGAAGTTAAGATTCCTTAATTCCTGGAAAATATTTCGTCATAAAAAATAAGTGAACATCCATGATCCCCATTCATTTATTTTGAAGAGAAGTATGCCAGTTTTTTAGTGGGATGACTTCTGAGGGTCAAACTCTACAATCCTCTGAATTGAGGACAGAGCTGGCAAACCATTTCACTTGTGAGGCAAAATGATAGCTGTTTCCTTCAGGAGCTATTGTATTTCCCTCACACACCTCAGCAGGCCTGATGCTTGAATGTCTAGCATCGGCACAACACTTGGTTTCAGAATGCAGGGGACTGATTCACACTGACAAGAAACTGTTCACATATTCCCCCGTGCCTCATCTTGAGCGGCGGAATGACTAGTTGTTTTGGTGCTGTCGAAGAGAAGACTTGTTCTCCTTTCAGGCCTGTGATGATGCCCTAAAGCTCCCTTGGGTATAGAGAAGTGCAGTCTTGATTCTGTTCTTTCCAAAGGATACTCATTTGGGGAGCTCAGCAAATTTTGGGGTCTCTACTCTTTTAGTGAATAGAGATGACGAGTTTGTGAGTTTAATGAGTGTGAGGGTAGGAGGACTGGGAGGCACATTTAAAGAAAAGAGGTCAAGAAGAAAATGATGTTGGGAGATGAGGGATTTGCAGAGATACAAGGGAGAAGAAGTTTGTAGTTTGACATTTCAGTAGCATCAGCAGTGGCAGCTTGCTTGAATCTCCTTTTCCTTTATTCTTCACTGGAGGAATCTTCAGACTAAGAAATGCAGCCCTGGATGCTAAAATAAAAGAGAAAGAGCTTTAAAAATATTTTAAAAAATTATTTGTACAAATAATTTGCAAAGTAAGAGCACAGTTTTGAAAAGTACTGTTTGTTTTGCCAGGGACTAGGTGTGGAACTTCACTAAAATGCTGAGTCTTTCTGTTCCTCAGTTGCTTCATCTGAAAAAGAAGCTAATAATAGCCCTCGCTGGGCTTCCTAGTTGGCTGAGTGGTAAAGAATCCACCTGCAATGCAGGAGATGCGGGTTTGACCTCTGAGTCAGGAAGATCCCCGGGAAAACAAAATGGCAACCCACTCCTGTGTTCTTGCCTGGAAAATCCCATGGACAGAGCAACCTGGCAGGCTACAGTTCAGAGGGTTGCAAAGAGTTGGACATGGCTGAAGTGACTACACACACTCAATAGCTCTTTCACAGACTTATGGATGTCCACCTAATACTGAACTCATAGTATACATCATTTTTGTATATTTGTTATTATAGTGGTTTTTCTCACTTATGTAATATTTTGTCATTCAGTTGCTCAGTCATGTCTGACTCTTTGTTACCCTATGGACTGTAGCATGCCAAGCTTCTCGGTCCTTTACCATCTCCTGCCGTTTGTTCAACTCATGTCCATTAAATAGGAGCTGCCATCCAACCATTTCATCCTCTTTTGTCCTTTTGTCCTCCTGCCTTTAATCTTTCCCAGCATCAGGGTTTTTTTCCCAATGAGTTGACTCTTCATATCAGGTGATCAAAGTATTAGAGCTTGAACTTCAACATTAGCCCTTTAATGAATATTCAGGGTTGATTTCTTTTAGTTATTGACTGGTTTGATCTCCTTGCTGTCCAAGGAACTCTCAAGAGTCTCCTCTAGCACCACAGTTTGAAGATATCAATGTAATAATATTAACATGTTACAAAGATAGTTTGAGAAAATACATAATGTACATAATATTTTTTAAAGTATTTCAACCCAGTATTTACTGAATATTTGCTAAGCATAGTTACTTGCTCAAAATGCAAAGAAAAAGAAGTCATGGCCACTTGCTTAAGAAGGGAAAACCTAGTAACACATATTATCAGCATTAGTTATTTTTTTTCCCTCCATTATATAATTTTCAATATGGTAGTGAACATTCTCCATGTGTATTTTTTTTTTTTTTTCTTTACCTTTGTAACATCTCTGTTCCTGGACAAAGTCAGCTCCTTCCAGCAAGCCATTCATATGCAATATTGAAGTGTTCTGGGTATACACAACCATAACAACAAAATCCTTCATCAAGTAAAATGGTAATAGAAAGTGAAAGACTGATAGGGGGCCCAAATTAAATGATTATGTTTTTTTGGAGATAAAATAGTTCCATTTTTCAGGAATAAGTTATATCAAGATTATTTGCAAAACAGGAAAAATAATTGATTTTTTAAAAATTTTACATTATCTGTCTTCTCATGTACTAAGGTAGGACTGATGGACCTAGCCATGATTTTTTTTGGAGGGGGGGATAATTCCAGATTTATAAGAAAGCATAAATGGGAATTTTTAAAGAAAAAAAAATTTTTTTTCTCTTGGCATATCAGATTCCAAAGATTGAATAATTTCACCAATTGTTTGAGACCTAAAATCATTTCACATGTTAACACGTAATAAACTTTCTGAAATAGCCTGGTTTCTTTCCATAGTTAATTTGTGAATGAGTCTTTGTAGACATTATGAACAAATCATGCCTAATGTTAATTTTCATTAAAAATCAATTGCCCTTCTAATTTACACATGACCACCTCTTAATCATCATCAGATTTTTTTCTTCAAGATTCAAATACAAACACAATCAGGAACTCTATTAACATATTCCAATTGTCATCATTGGATCCTCTGTGAAAGTTGCTCAGTCGTGTCCTACTCTTTGTGACCCCATGGTCTCTGCAGTCTATGGAATTCTCAGGCCAGAATACTGGAGTGGGTAGCTGTTCCCTTCTCCAGGGGATTTTCCCAATCTGGGGATTAAGCACAGGTCTCCCACATTGCAGACAGATTCTTTACCAGCTGAGCCACCAGGGAAGTCCAAGATTACTGGAGTGGATGGCCTATCCCTTCTCCAGTGGATCTTCCTGACCCAGGAATCAAACTGGGGTCTCCTGCATTGCAGGCGGATTCTTTACCAGCTGAGCTACCAGGGAAGCCTCTTAGTTCCTCTGTAATCATAATATTTATTGTGTATTTTCTGATGATTCTGTTTGAAAAATATTGCAATGATTGCATTCCTATTATACAATTACAAAAAGAGTTATTCACTCTGAAAAAATTCTGGAGCTCATTTTCTCATCTCTAGCAGCCATAATATACATGATAAAATGTGTAAAACTCTAGTAGAATGAGTGAGTTTCGGGCTGTATTTTAATCCCATGGTGTGTCATGTTTCCTTCCCAACTGTGTACTGGTTGAATTTTATGAAACAGTTGGGTATTTTCTTTTAACATTTTGCCTTCAGTGTTAGGTCCGGCACCCCTGACTACTGCTCAGTATTATTCCTGATAGTCAGCAGGGTCCTTATTTTCTACTAAGTGTGGCATTTTTGTTGAGAAAGACAGCTGAGAGTTCAGGCAAGTCCCAGCTCTGCCATTGCACTAGAGGTAGTACATTATATTGGACATAATATGCACACTCTCTGAGTTGAATTTTCTCATCTGTAATATAGTATTTAGTTCAAAATATTGTTGGAAGCATGACATGCGATAACAATTTTTAACTCATAATAATGTTCTAGTACACATTTACGAAAATTGTAGGAATATGCACAGAAAAAAGTGAAATTTAGGAAAATGAATCAATTGGAAGAAGGAGAAATTCAGAATCAAATTTATGTTTGTGTATAACATACTATTTAATGGAAAGAAAAAAAATCCAGTCAATAGACTCCTTTAATATTGTATAATGTAGGGTGATCCCTGGAACCTCTCTGAGGTAGAGTTTCTGATCTGGTAAATACAACTAAGAACTTCTACCTCAAGGGGTTTTTGAGGTGATGTATGTAAAGTAGGCAGCACAGTACCTGGTTATATGCTATGCACCTAATATATTCTTTTGGAGGGTACTAGTATAGTCCAATGAAAGAGCCCAGTACCTTCTTGAAAATGAAGGCTGGAACTTAGATTAGAGAAGAGGCTTGAAGACTTGGATTTAGGCATCTAAAATAAAGGAGATATTTGTAAAAATGAACAAACAAATAAAAAGTTGTGATAACCCCAAAGATTGAAAACAAGACAGGAGTTCCCAATCTTGGCCATGTGTGTCTATCTCACACAGAATCCACGTAAATTAAGATTCCTAGTTTCTTACTCAAACCCACTGAATTAGAGTTGAGAGTTTCTGGAGTGAAGGTCACAAGCGAGGCTTATACACTCAGCTTTGAATATGAGCATTAGGAAAGAAGTTAGGAAATGATGTCTAAATTCAGAAGGAGTCCTAAGAAGAATGCCCAAGAGCCCTGAAGAATCTAGATGTTTGGGGGCAGAAGCCAAGGGAGAGGAAAGTTCAATGAAGAGATGGCCAACAAAATCACATTTTTGAAAAACAAAAGTGGAGATAAAATGATTAAAATGAAGCAAAAGCTTTAACTAAATATATGGCACCCCAATTGGAAAAAAAAAAAAAAAAGCTTGTAGATAAATCAAATGTTTGGATAAATTTCCCTTGCCAAAACAAGATGGAAAAATGAATAGATAGAAACATATTTGCCAAAAAGATGCTTTTTAAATATTTCTGTGCCCCTTTTCAGCTTTCAGTTCAGTTAAGTCCAGTTACTCAGTTGTGTCTGACTCTTTGTGACCCCATAGACTGCAGCACACCAGGCCTCCCTGTCCATCACCAACTCCTGGAGTTTACTCAAACTCATGTCCATTGAGTCAGTGTTGCCATCCAACCATCTCATCCTCTATTGACCCCTTCTCCTCCCACCTTCAATCTTTCCCAGCATCAGGGTCTTTTCCAATGAGTCAGTTCTTCACATCAGGTGGCCAAAGTATTGGAGTTTTGGCTTTAGCATCAGTCCTTCCGATGAATATTCAGGACTGATCTCCTTTAGGATGGACTGGTTGGATCTCCTTGCAGTCCAAGGGACTCTCAAGAGTCTTCTCCAACACCACAGTTAAAAAGCATCAATTCTTTGGTGCTCAGCTTTCTTCACAGTCCAACTGTCACATCTATACATGACCACTGGAAAAACCATACCTTTGACTAGGCAAAGTAATGTATCTGCTTTTTACTGTGCTGTCTAGGTTGGTCATAAGTTTTCTTACAAGGAGCAAGCATCTGTTAATTTCATGGCTGCAGTCACCATCTGAGGTGATTTTGGAGCCCAAGAAAATAGTCTGACACTGTTAGTCCACTGTTTCCCCATCTATTTGCCATGAAGTGATGGGACCAGATGCCATGATCTTTGTTTTCTGAATGTTGAATTTTAAGCCAACTTTTTTACTCTTCTCTTTCACTTTCATCAAGAGACTTTTTAGTTCCTCTTCACTTTCTGCCATAAGGGTGGTGTCATCTGCATATCTGAGGTTATTGATATTTCTCCCGGAAATCTTGATTCCAGCTTGTGTTTCATCCAGTCCTGCTTTAGGCCATGAAAATTGGTTGATAAAACCGACGGGATATGAAGTGACTCTTAAAAGTATCTTAAATGTGAATTCATATATCAAAAGAGAGAATCTATTAGAAAGTCCATATAACTACTGTATTACATAAGTGATTAGCAGTGGCTGTTGATAAAGTATGTAAGAAATAAAAGTATATTTTGTGTACTCCTTGTACTGTTATGCAAGATATTTATTCTTCTGGCCATTTGAAGCATATAGGGTTAGAATTTCAAAATAACTCCTTATTTTGTTCTTTGTCCATGTTCAGAGTAGTAAGGAATTAAATGACATGCTCAAAGTGCAAGAATCAGATGTCTACTTTACAGTCTCACTGTTGGAAAATAATAGGATCCAGTTGAACATAAAACCTCCTGTAAGAGGGAGATTAGAAATGACTAGCTTCCTCCACTGTTTCTCTGCTTTGCAAGGTGGATGCATGTGTACTCACATTGTATCACTGATTTATCACTCTGGTGGAAATACTGTGCTGACTGTAGTACCAGCCTCTCTGTGACTGGAATCCTCAACAAGCGATATGAAGGTTTCTATGTTTCAAGATGTATCATTCATAGACCCTCGGGAAGAGTTTAATATTTCCTTAAAATTGGCATGAGTTTTCACTAGATTACTGTCATTCCAACCAAGAGACAATTATCACAGATAGTAGCAGTTTGCAGGAAGAGTTAACCTCTTTTAACTTGCTCTTGTTCTCAATGCTTATAAAGTGCAGAGGCTGTGAGAAAATAATATATGTATTATCAATTTTGGGAAGTATTGAAAGTGCTTCCTTGAATTTGAGTTCTAAATAACCACCTGATTATTTTTTAAGCTAGACAAGATATTTTTTTAAAGCTAAACGTGTTCTGGATGGAGTTTCTGGGTGGATAAAAATGAGTTTCACATCATTTTATTGGCCAAGTTGTGAAATGTCTGATATATGAAATATGTACATGTCAGGTGTTATTAATTGTTCTGAAGTATAACTATGGGGCATTCCTGAGACTCTGGATTTCTTGGAAGTTTGACTGACTAGCTGTACTTTCTTTTCTTTATGAGGGGAAGATGACAGTATCTGCCACAGATAGAATTTCTTCTTTCTGGACATCCTTCAGAGAAATCTCACAAATGATTGTGTAAGCAAAGACAAATCTTGTTATTTCTTCAGAGACTGCGGATTTATGCTGCCATATTCAATGCAAAAGTGGGGACTGAGTGTCAAAGCAATGTGTATAAGAAAAAGAATAGAAATTAAACAAGATAGGTTCATTGAAAGTGAAAGTCACTTAGTCGTGTCCAACTCTTTGTGATCTCATAGCCTGTACAATCCATGGGATTCTCCAGGACAGAATACTGAAGTGGGTAGCCTTTTCTTTCTCCAGGGTATCTTCCCAACGCAAGGATCAAACCCAAGTCTCCCGCGTTGCAAGTGGATTCTTTATCAGTTGAGCCACAAGAGAAGCCCATTATGATTCATTAGGATTATGTCATCTGTGAGCTCCTTATTTATCTCTCTCCTAGAACAAACTAGATCATGTTTTAACTTTTGCCTGTGTTGTAAGTACTGACATAAACACATCTTTAAATTCCACAAGTGCTTTGTACAAAGTAGACACTTAATAGTGCTTGGAAAATGTATCAGCATCTTATTCAATTTACTCTATCATTTAAAAATATTTGATGTATACCTGCTATTTTCCTATTGATAATCTATCAATAGGATAGATAGTCATAAACTAATCTGACACTGCCCCAGTTTTCTGGAAACTTCTATTTAAGAAGTGAAGTTAGATGGAGTTGAAGAACAGAGTGAAAAATAAACAAAATAAATAAGATAATTTTAGACAGTATAAGAATTAGAAAGAATATTTAGGGTTAATATGAAAAAAATAAGTGAATATATGAATGAATGAGTGGCCTGGGAATCTAAATGCATTGGAAAGAACTGGACCATGGGGTGATGAAGGCCAAGTGGCAGCACTCAACCAACTAAGGCAGGGGGTGGGGTTTGCTGTGGTTGCTGTGGTGGACCAGAGTCTGCTGCTGCTGCTGCTAAGTCACTTCAGTCGTGTCCGACTCTGTGCAGCCCCATAGATGGCAGCCCACCAGGCTCCCCCGTCCCTGGGATTCTCCAGGTAAGGACACTGGAGTGGGTTGCCATTTCTGGTCTAGGCAGTGCTAATCCCCAAAGACTGCTCATACCCAGCCTCTCCTCTGCCCAAGAAAAAGAGAAGCTTAAAATGGACTGATGGGCAGTTTAATATAAGTAGCCTCCTTGCATTTAGAGCACATTTTCTTTTGGCTTATTTCATTTTATCATTCTCATTCCTCTTATTATTATTATTACTTTTTTACATTATGTGAAGGCTGGATTTAGCGACAGTTTGGTAAACATTAAACTGGGTTACCAAAGTGAAGTTACATAATGCTGATTCTTGAGCCGTTTTAAAATAGACAGTACTTTTGTGAATTTCTTGGTTTAGGTGCTAATCTGCCTGGAGGCAGGGAGATAGGGAGGGTGACCTCTGAAGTCCTTCTCCAGACAAGGCTTCTTGTTTTTGCACCACTTGCAAACTTAGATGAGCTAGAAGCACCAACTAGTCAAGGATATAAAAATTTTATAATGAGGTTAGAGAGAGTGAAATCCTCTGACATTGGTATGTATGAAAAAGGAGGCTTTCTCTCTATATATCCTGCAATATCAACTCATATGGGACCATTTCCTTTTTCTATCCAACATGGCTTTCATTTACAAGAAGATTCTGCTATATAGAGCAACCATCCTGTGAGATTAGTAGGGGGGGATCTTCCAGGGCTCAGGCTCCAACCACAGCTTTCTTGATAATCCATCAGTGACAACAAAGTGCAATGACAATGAAAATATGAAGGGATATTCTGTGAGCAAGGGCTACTGACTTCATCTATAAGATAAGCCACAGGATCCCCCATCCTTTCAAGACCTTTATCAAGATCATCTATAAGCAGAAAGATACATCCAACTCAAATCATAATCCATAAACTCAGATGTTCCAGACAGTCCAATTTACCTATTTTTTAAAATTAAAAATCATTCTGACTTGAACATTCCCTACCATTAGCTGATAGGAAAAGTAATATTATGTATTGTTGAGATTGACTTGCCCAGAATTGTGGAAAATGCTGAAGACTCTTCAGTGGCATGACATTGGACACATCAATAGGACCACTGGCCACTTGTCATCCATCCATGATATCAGTGAAATGCCCATTGTACCACTCTCCTTGGTGTCTCTAGTCATAACTTCCTGCTTTGATGCTGTGCTTGGGGAAAAGACAATTAGGGGAAAAACAAAAGTTCCTGTGCCTGGGCTCCAGCCTTCTCATAAACACCAGAAAACCCTCTCCTTCTAGACCTTAAAAACTAAGTCCCTGAGATATTGCTCCCAGGACTTAAGGAACCCATTTTCTTTGTCCTTTTTTCTTATTTACCTGATCTCCGTTATTTATATATATATACATATATTATATATTTAGCTTTAAGAAAATATATGTTTCTTCTTCCTGCCCTTGAAGGCACTCACTAGCCTAATTTCCTTAAAGTTTTTATGAAAGACAGGAAAAGAGATTTTAACTTTAAGTGGCTTCTGTTTTCCACTCTGTAAAATCTGTGATTAAGGGCCTGCCTTCTAGCTTGCAATGAAGAGATGGAAAAAGAAAGGAAGAACTAGTACAAATTCATCTCTCAGTAAATTATTATTGTACAAAAACATAAATGTCAGGAAAGGAGAAGAAAGAGAAAGGAAGAACATTTGGTTCAGTCAAGTTTAATAGGACTAGAATATAGTAAGAGTGTCATGCTTAGTAGCTCATATTTCCCTTCTGGACTATTTAAAACTATATTGTTCATCCATTTCTGAACTTCACATATCCTCCCCCCCCCCCCCCATCCCAGTCTTAAGACATACTGGGACAGGCAAAAACAAATACAGGTTTTTACTGACATAAATCATCTAAAAATATCTTTTCGCAGTAGAGTGAAAATCTCCTCTATGCTGAAAACAGGCATATTTCCAGCCAGCCTTCTTCAGCTGCAGTGCAGTTGGTCATTTCTCCAATATTCTATACCAACATGTTGAGGCAGGCCAAGACGATTTTGGCTGAGATAGAACAACCCATGGCTGGCTACCCATCTGTTAGAGACAGAAGCAGCCAGGGGAGGCTGGATTCAAACTTGATAAGCTCTGTACCTGGGAAAAGTACCTGCCATTATGCAGGTGAGTGCAGAAAGGAAGTGCCTCTGCCAACACTGAGGTCTACAAGGTAGTCACAAGGGCTGACTCAGAATCTAGGGTGTGAGGCATTTCTCAAAGGCTTTCAATATGATGTGGGCCCACAGCCAGTAGGAAGAGGCCTATGAAAGAGGTAAATTATGAGAAAATGTGCTTATTTTTCCTTGTCATGAGCAGACTACTCTTTCAGTGGGGAAGAACGGGAAAAGGGAGAAGGCAGGATGAAAGAGATTACAACCAACCTAGTGTTTACTGCTGAACCTCTGACTGAGATCCAACCAGAGCTGCCAAGGTTGAATCAAGGTCAGAAATGCCTGAGGTCTGAATCAAGTCTTGCTCTGAGGTGAGGTTAACATAATCAGGACTCTCCAAGATCAAAGTCAACTTGAAAGAGTTCTTAAGGCTCTGCTGTGCCTTGTGTATAGGGAGTCAAGCTGTTAAAAATTTAAGGTTTCTAGCTTTAAGATACCCTTGGTCGTTTCCTCTATAATCCACCCTGATCTGGGCTCATGTTTAGTGTTGGTTATCTAAGTGAAAGTGAAAAGTGAAAGTGAAGTTGCTCAGTCGTGTCCGACTCTTTGCAACCCCATGGACTATAGCCCACCAGACTCCTCCGTCCATGGGATTCTCCAGGCAAGAATACTGGAGTGAGTTGCCATTTCCTTCTCCAGAACAGGTACTCAATAAATGGGTTAACTAATATCTAGATGGTCAGGAAAAAAAAAAAAAATTCCTCCCGTGATGTATTTAGATTCATACAACATAAAATGAACTCAACGTTGTATGTTTGCTTTGAACATAAAAATTTACAACCTTTTCTATGATTAAATTAATATGTACCTCTCTATTTATTTATATTTGATTTATTCAAATTTTTAAAGTTGTGGTAATACTAAATTCAAAATTATCTTCCACAGTCAGATGGAGTTATTGTAGTTCAATTACTGTGTCACTGAAGTGGACTAAAACTCAATAACTGATTGAGTTACTAGCCACCTCAAAGTAGGTATTCAATGTGAGTTCCTATGAAGGTGATTAATACCCGAACACCACAGATCTGTTTGACGTTAAGGGACTATGAGTTAATCCAAACCAATTCTTATGTGAACATTAGAACGTAGTTAGTGTCAAAGATCTATGTTTGTCTGGAGAAAATTGCTTTTTCCCTCTTAATGTTTATCAGCAGAATTGCTGAAACACACAGTAACCACTCAAAGTCTAATCTGCTATTAAATTCAAATGAACTATAAATATAGACTTGGAATTCCTTTTCAATAGTTCTACTGACTTTCCTAGATTTCTTTACTGCTTTTTAATATTATTGTTGTTGTTGTTATTGTTATTATTACTACTTTGGTAGACTGCCTGGGGATAATTTCAAATGAGTATACTACAAACACAAGATTTTCAGTGCAGTTCAGATTACTTGCAGGTGATCTTAAAATTGTATATTGATAATAATATTCATATTGTTAATATTTTGAGGAAATAAGGCAATAATAACTCTGTGTGCTTTAGAGGACCTCTGAATTTATGTCCATGTAGAATGTTCAGATTTTCAGAATATCACAGAATACCACTGAAGAAAAAGAGATGGTGCTTATCTTCACAGAGTTTAAAATCTCATTGGAGAGACAAAATAGGCCAAAAAATTAACATATTAAAGAGTGAAGAAATTTAAATATCAAATAATTGGGCAGTCATATTTCTAAGAATTCTGAAGAACTAGACACTTTCCAATTTACCTTAAGCAGGTAGGAAAAGTAGCTGTTTGCATTAGATTATTGGGTGCAAAAATTTCTCTTTTCAACTAAGATTTTTTGTATTCCTTTCTTAGATATTCATATATTACTTCCTGCACATATGAGTAATTTACTTTTTTTCTTCATATTTTGTGTTCATCATTCTGTTTTTCCTTTACATATTGTCTTTTTATAACATTAGCATTCATATCATATACTAAGTTTGTAAGAGGTAAGAATATTTGGGGTCTTTTTTTTTTTTTTGGAAAGTCTAGCTAGAGGCTTTTGAGTTCCTGATACATATTTTCTTTTCTTTTTTTTCCCCCCTTTTTTGTGACCATCATAATATTAATCAGGTGGAAATATTTAAGTAATTCAAACTAAGTCTTAAAATGGCCTCTAGTTGATCCCTCAATTGTTAAACTTGTGCTGATTTTGTAATTATATATAATATTCCCACAGACTAGAATCAGACAGTGTCTGTAAGGAACTGCTCAGTTTAGCGCTGTCAAATGACAACACTAAAGCAATTTAGTAATGAGTTGAGGTCCTTTATCTAAGGGAAGATCATGCGTGGACTGAGCGAGGACAGCACCTCAGGAGGAGGGAAGCACACTTCTTGCGGAATTTTGGGCCAGTGGAGACTTTCTAGCACCTCAGAAGCACTTATGCTGAGGTGGTCTGAGGGATTTGCACCGTTCTCAGGCCTTATTTTGGAGAAGGCAATGGCACCCCACTCCAGTACTCTTGCCTAGACAATCCCATGGATGGAGGAGCCTGGTGGGCTGCAGTCCATGGGGTTGCTAGAGTCGGACATGACTGAGCGACTTCACTTTCACTTTTCACTTTCATGCATTGGAGAAGGAAATGGCAACCCACTCCAGTGTTCTTGCCTGGAGAATCCCAGGGACGGGGAAGCCTGGTGGGCTGCCGTCGATGGGGTCGCACAGAGTCGGACACGACTGAAGCGACTTAGCAGCAGCAGCAGCAGCAGGCCTTATTTGGAAAGCTCCAAAAATAACGAAGAAAAAAGAGAGCACGGAATTGGCCTGGCTTTGGGAGTTGTCTGACAGGATATACTGCGTTTCTGGTCAAGCCGAGCATTTGAAGGAACTCCTAGCTCAGCTCGGGTTGCTGGCATGACCCCTGCAGGCGCTGCTCCACCTTGTGCTGTGGAAAATTGGGCTTCACCCTCAAAATTCTGTGTTCAGAGTACATTTGTGAATCGTGCGTAATGTGGAGCTGTACAAGGTCGCAAAGTCGCGTGTAATCAATGTGCTCACTGTTCTGCTCAGGAGTCGGCCACTTGCGCAACTAAGTGTAACACAGAGCGAGAGAGTGCTCACGGGGAGGAAGGGTGCACTCGGAAGCTCAGGCGCAGGACTGTGAGTTCCTCTTTGAGAGGCCTGAGAACCCGTTACCGTAACCCAGGAGGTGATATTTGAACTAGGTTTAACTGAGAATGGAATTCACCAGGCCAGGATTGAGGGCTTTCCAGTCCGAGTGAACCATGTGAGCAAAGGCAAGGAGACCTAACACTGCGAGCTATTTTTCGTGACTTTAAGTCTGAAAGGTTCATTTACTTGTAATCTGAGATTTGTGGCCTGTGGGAAACGGTTCTGAGAAAATGGAAGGGGGCTTGGGTCAGAGAGGAAGTAGACACTTGTCCTCTCCCTTCCAGGTGGGAAGCTGTCATGCCCCTTACAGGTGGGGTACACTTTTAACTGTAAGTCAAGCAACCTTGACTTTGCTGAGAGGGATGGCTTGGGGAGAAGGACTAGGATAACCAGGTACTCTCTCCCAGAAACTCACTGATGAATGGAGGCATTCATCAAGCAGGTTGTATCCTCAAAAAGGCAATCTGCTTCTGCTTCCTAGAAGGCCAGACACTCAGGCTTTTCCTCTTTCAGAACCTAGTTACACCTTTTCCAAACAATAAATTGCTTTGCAGACTGGAGTGAGTCAGTACTGCTTTTTGTTTTAAGGAAAGACATAACTTCCTTAGGAAAATCAAAAGGGAAGTTGAGGTACGAGTTATGTAGTTATGTAGTTAGGTAGTTATGACTAACCTGAGAAACTTGGAAAACATGAGTGGATGGCCAAGCAAATGGCCAGGTGAAATCTTAGTAAAATTATAACCAGCCAAGGGGATAGAAGCAATGGCACCCCACTCCAGTACTCTTGCCTGGAAAATCCCATGGACGGAGGAGCCTGGTAGGCTGCAGTCCATGGGGTCGCTAAGAGTCGGGCACGACTGAGTGACTTCACTTTCACTTTTCACTTTCATGCATTGGAGAAGGAAATGGCAACCCACTCCAATGTTCTTGCCTGGAGAATCTCAGGGACAGAGGAGCCTAGTGGGCTGCCGTCTATGGGGTCGCACAGAGTCGGACACGACTGAAGCAACTTAGCAGCAGCAGCAGCAAGGGGATAGAAATCGATTTTAATTCTCCATTTGTCTATTTCAAAGTCCATTCAGTCTCTCGTGCTTAAAACTATGAAATTATGTAAGGGTCAGGTATGCATCAGATGCCACTCTTGAATAGCTCAATATGGAAACTTGATGAATGTTAACTATCTTTATATTAAAAAGGTTAAAAAATAATCTATACTTTTTGGTGTATTTAAGAAAACTCACTGAAGTAATTTCAAAATAAGTATAGAGATTATGAATTCAGTGTGTAATTTCTCTCAAAATTTTATCACTTATTGGCTTTCATTCTCCTTCAACTCTTCTAGACAGACTAAATGAGTCTAAATTTTACTTTCATCTTTGTTAATTTGTCTCAAATCAATTTTTGATTGAGTCATTAGTTATTAATGTGACTGTAATTTTCCCCTTCTCTTGGGATTCCAATTTGAAACAACAATCTCTGTTCTATATTTGTTAAATTGTTTGGAGCATTTGGTTTTTGAATAGATGCATGAATACAAGGAGGATGAACTTTTAAACAGGTGCAAATAAGAACCCAAGTGAAGTTAGCTGTTTGAAAATAACCTGCTAATTTGTATGTATTGCAAATTTAGAGAATAATTTACCTTAGTTTGTACAAATGGTGGTGTTTCTTTTTGAACAAAATTCAGTAATAGGGTAGCTGCAGGAAATAAATTCCCAGCGTGGTAGAGGTCTTTATAAAGGCAATTTCTTTGTTGATCAAATGTGTTCTTTCTGTAGTTAGTTGTTTTTCACTTACACACTGAATGGTTTTATCATGTAGGTTGAAGTGGATTTGGGGGAGACTTTTTACTTACTGAATGATGTGATGAATTAAAATTTTTTGAACGCCTACTCAATATGAAATATTTTTACAGATAGGAAAATGAAGACACAATTTTGTCCTCATATAGCAGACACTATAGTAGGAAAGAAAATACAACTCAGTTATATCACATGAGAATGT
>NW_011495051.1:12075221-12091173 GCF_000754665.1 Bison bison bison | reverse complement strand
ATGAGAATGTGACATTTCATAATACAGATAAGAATATATAGTAGTAATTCACAGAAGGCTAAGTAGCATTGGATTGAGGTCACTAGAAATGGATTCTTGAAAGGAATTGCATTTGAAATGGTCCTTAAAAGATGGGTGTGTTTTCCACCATCAGAGAAAGAAGAATAGATAATCTAGGAGGAGTACACAAAACATGCCCTCTTTTAATTGTTATAGCCTCGTAGGTGTCACTGGAGTAAGGTAGAAATTGAGACATTTAAAAGATTATTTCAGGTCAGCTTCATTTGCCACTTGCTAGCATGTGTAAGGGAATAGATTATAGTGTCACAACATCATCATCATCATAATCACCTGTCCTGTCTACCAGTTTTACCTCACAAAATCCATGTACATTGGTTTGGCATAAAAATGAGCAGATTCTTCCTATCCTTGCCACAAACTAAACTCTAACAACCTGACATCAGAAAACTGACGGTACTGTTTAGGGGTAAAGAAAATAAAACACTTGGACTGGAACTTTTATTAAAAAGTAATAAAAGGAAAATTGTATTTTTTTTTTTTTTTTTACAATGGTCAGGGACACTATGAACCTGGAATGCCAAACAAATTTGACATGTCTCTGGAATTTTTTAGGCAGATTCAAATTGAGATTCAGGAGGACTCATTTATTACCAAAATGTAGATTGTATTGGAGGGGAACAATAATGGAGGTGGTTAATATTTGATGTGGTTCCATTTAGAGAATATCAAAACATTAAGCATCCAGGCTCAGTAACACAGACTTAATTTTTATAGCATATTACAATTCATAATGGATTTCCCCATGTATTTTCTTATTTTATCTTTACAGCATTATAAGGTGATCAGTGGAAGAGATAGTTTGCTCTCCTCTAAAATAAATAGTGAGACTTGAAAATAACTAGTTGCTCTGCTAGTTAATGGTAGAGATGGATTGTTAAATTGCAAATTGAGCTCCATTTCTACTATTTTCTGCTTTTAAGTCATGCAAAGATTGTATTCATGATAATTACTGCTCCCCCCACTTCCCTTGATCAGAATAAAAATTATTTCTATAGGTATTTATTTAAAATGAGAGAATAGATAATGTATGCACATTTTATGCCATTCAAAATGGGTAAACATGCATGGTAAAATGTAAATTTCTCTTCTGTTTTTAAGTCACTCAGCTCCACTCTCACAAAAATAAGCTGCTAGTGTCTTGTGTATTCCTCCAGAAATATTCTATACATTTACAGTCATATTTGTGTCTTTAAATATAGTTTGACATATACATGAGTAAAGCAGCTTGATTGATTTCATTTAACAGCACCTGAAAGAGTGTCCTATAATGTTATTATTGCTGTTACTCTTTTAGTAGCTAAGTCATGTCCAACTCTGCAACTCTATGGGCTATTGTCTGCCAGGCTCCTCTGTCCATGGGATTTCCCAGGCAAAGTATTGAAGTGGGTTGCTATTTCCTTCTCTAGGGGATCTTCCTGACCCAGGTATCAAACCTGTGTTTCTTGTATTGACAAGTTGATTCTTTACTCCTGAGCTACCAGGGAAGCCTGTTTCAATAACATTACATCCTTTTAAATGACCAAATAGTTTGCCATTCTACAGATACATGATAACGGTCCTAACCAATCCCTCGTGACTACATTTAGGGTTTTGCTAATAAAATCCTTGTTGACATGAAAATTTATTCATATGTGTCATTTTCATGTGAATTAGTCTATCTGCAAATGAAAATTATTTTTAAAATTTAAGTTTTGCTGACCTCTTCAGCTAATGGCTTTTTGCTAAGTGAGTTAGGGACTCATTTTTATGTTGCATTTTAGGGAATAATAAATATATAGCCAAATAGAACTATTTTAGCTCAGAATTTCTACTTTTCCTGTCTTTTGTATGAAACCAATAAATTCTTGTGTTCAGCATGTAGAATAAGACTGAATGATCACCATATAATTATCTCGGTCCTTTTAGCCTCTTTCTACACTGCTCAAACCTCAATTCTTAAAGAATCATCTAAACATATTGTTAAAATGCAGGTTCTGCATCATTAGATCTGGTATGAGTCCTGGGAGTCCATATTTTTAATGATATGCAGATGTGGGCCAATATTGAGGCCCCAAAATACATGGAGTAGAAGAGATTTTAGGATTGAATAGAGGGAAAAGATGATAGAAGGGTTTGGTGGGACCTTTGGTGAGCAAGAAAAAAACAGAGCTAGGTTTTATTTATTTTATTATTTTTTAAATTTAAATTTATTTTAATTAGAGGCTAATTGCTTTACAATATTGTATTGGTTTTGCCATACATTAACATGAATCCACCACGGGTGTACACGTGTTCCCAATCCTGAACCCCCCTCCCACCTCCCTCCCCATACCATCCCTCTGGGTCATCCCAGTGCACCAGCCCCAAGCTTCCTGTATCCTGCATTGAACCTGGACTGGCGATTCGTTTCTTATATGATATTATACATGTTTCAATGCCATTCTCCCAAATCATCCCCCCACTCCCTCTCCCACAGAGTCCAAAAGACTGTTCTATATATCTGTGTCTCTTTTGCTGTCTTGCATACAGGGTTATCGTTACCATCTTTCTAAATTCCATATATATGCGTTAAATTGAATTTTCCCAATCATTTGAAATGTAGCTTCTCTCATGAGCCAGTGAAGTCTCACTTTACCCATCTGTTAAACTGGTATAAAAATTCTAGTTTGCCCTCCGTACATCTGAGAGCTGAACTGGGACCTAACTGAGAACACATGCACATTCAATTTGTGACGTGTTAAATGTGCACAAGCAATCACAGTGATTTTACATAGCACATTGCTTCTGGAAAGAGCTTCTGTGAGCTCTAATAAACTCTTAAATCTTAACTAATTAATGCAGAAAACTGTAACAGAATACAAAGATGTACACATAAGGTGAGCTCAATTTTATGGATATCATTGCACAAAAAAAGTCTAGAAGGAAAAGACTACCATTAGCAGTTGTCTTTGGGAGAAGGATTTATGGTTGCAGGTTTTCCTTTTCTTCTTTATGATAGTTCTTCATGGTTTTGGAATTGTATACATGAGAGTGTGTCACTTTTATGGTAAGACAAGGCAATTTAAACAGATTTGAAAAATGTGGTCCCATTCTTCTGTATTGCTTTGGCATACATTGTCATCTTTGCATCATCATAGCAGAAGGAGATAGTAATGAGCTAATATTTGTTGGATTCCTGCTCTATACCAAACTTTGGGTATAGTCCATTACATACACAAGCTCTTCAGCATAAGTAGTCTTATAAGTTGGTCCCATAATAGCATCTCTATTCAGCAAGGAGAGGTTTTTCCAACATGCATCTAAGTTTTCATTTCTCCCCTGCGTGAGACACGCTAGCATCTCTCGCCTCCTCGTAGCCTGTATGATCCAGTGGATGCCCACCTGCCTGATCTCTGCCATATTGTTTCCTGCTCACTTTGGTCCAGCTGCAATGCCCTTGTTCTGTTTCTAAAATCCCATCAGCTGCATTCTCACCTTAGAGTCTTTGAACCAGCTGCTACATCTGCCAGAATAATCTATCTTCTCAACATGCACAATTTAAATACACACTCAATTGTGGCCCTCTCAAAAATAGACTTTGATAGGGTTCGAGCATGCTACCCCAAAATGTGGCACTTTGAATCTTTTAAAATGAAGACATTTGAAAAGCAGTAGTTGCATAAAGACAGTCTGACCTGCTTCTCTTCTGAAACTGGTCAGTAGGCTCTCATGTGAGGCCTTCCCTATTCCTAGAGTAAAGGAGCTTTTTTACTTCCAAAGATAGAGTGACGTCCAAGAAGAATCCGAGCAAGCGGGCTGTGCCAAGTTTCCTTGAATTTACCACACTTGAGAGCACTTGTGCCAAGTTGCTTCAGTCATGTCTGATTCTTTGTGACTCTATGGACTGTAGTCCATCAGGCTCCTCTGTCCATGGGATTCTCCAGGGAAAAATACTGGAGTGCATTGCCATTTCCTCCTCTAAGGGGTCTTCCTGACTAGGGGATCGAACCTGCATCTTTTATGTCTTCTGGATCGACAGGCAAGCCTTTACCGCCCTTAGCTCATACCTGTTTTTCCTATCATGTTTTTGATAACTTCCCATTCTTCATCAAGCCTCGTATAAAATGCTCAGGTTTACACATTTCTTCAGGTCTTCATTTCCTTTTGAAGGCTCCCATGTTGTGTACTGCTGCTGCTGCTGCTAAGTCGCTTCAGTTGTGTCCAACTCTGTGCGACCCCATAGACGGCAACCCACCAGGCTCCCCCATCCCTGGGATCCTCCAGGCAAGAACACTGGAGTGGGTTGCCATTTCCTTCTCCAATGCATGAAAGTGAAAAGTGAAAGGGAAGTCGGTCAGTCATGTCTGACTCTTAGCGACCCCATGGACTGCAGCCTACCAGGCTCCTCCGTCCATGGGATTTTCCAGGCAAGAGTACTGGAGTGGGGTGTTTTATTAAATACATTTGTATTCTGTTCTCTTGTAAATCTCTCTTGTCAGTCCAATTCATTGTGCCCCAGCCAGAGATTCTAGAAGGACAATAAGAAAAGTAACCTTTCCTCCCTCTAGGCCTTGCTTTTTGAGATAGCTTTCTAGTCTCATTAATTTTCTTTATTTTTCTTATAGAAGTTATGCAGTATTTAAAATTAAGTCATTTGTTGTTTCCTTTGGCATCGTTATCCACTAGAATGTGAGCACCTGGAGAGCGGGACTTAATTTGCCTAGTTACTCTGATACAGAGGAGGTAGGGTCCATGCTGGTTCTAGGTTATCATGGTTTCAGTCAGTCTGGGACCCAGGCTTACATGCATGTCCAGGAGTGCATTTGAACAGTTCTTGAGAGAGCTCAAATGTACCAAGTTTCCAGTGTGAGTGAGCATATTCCTCAGCATCAGAAGGGTAAATGATAGAGAAAAAGCATGTATTTGATCACCCCAAATGTTGTTTCTCAGTGTCACTGTGATGTAGAGAAATACAGATGATGGAAAGAAGAGGAGACAGTGTGAACACTTGAGCATTTACCTTGCCAGACTGGTGTCAGGAATACACAGGTTCTGCATACTGCCACAGGCAAAAGCAAATTTTTACAATTCCTCATGCTTAACATTTGAAATACCTTCAAGTGGAAGTTTTCCGTAAATCTAGTTGCCTTTAATTTGGAATGGTCTTCTCCCATCCTTTTGTGTATCCTGAATACTATATAGCATGGATAACATATATATTATATGCTGAATATAAAAAGTTCTATTTGGGTTGTTTGTGGAAAGAGTTGACATAACATCTTATGATTAAAAAGCTGTCTTAATTGTAGTTCTTGTGTTCAGGAAAACAAAGCACTTGTTGACTTTTCTGAAGTTTCTGGGGTGCTCTAGAATTTAAATAATTGCTTAAAAATCTTATGGTGTATAGACTTAGGATACTGCTGAAAATTTAACATCAAAAGAGATTTGTGAATGTATTTAGATGGTGATTCTATTATTTATAGGTCTTGAAGTGAGTGGACCAAAGAAGGACTTCTGCAACTCTATTTAAATCTGTGGTTTACAGTAGAATACTGAGGACAGAAACTTTAAGGAAAAGATAGAGGAAGCTTTGTAGCTATCAGACTATTTATTTCCTTGAAACTCAGTAAGCTTCCCGCAAAATGCTTCATGCAATAGAAGGTGCCTTTGCATTTCTTTTGGCATATTCTGCAGTGGGAATTGTTTTGAATTCTATTCAAAAATGAGTTTTAACAAGCCTATTTTATTATATTTACTTAGCAGCATAAAGAAAATGAAGAGGGTTAACATATTAATTTCGCAATGAGAGATTGTCCAGCTATCCGAAGCACACCAGAGAGTAGACTCCATGTTTCAGGACCCGATGATAAATACATTTATTATCTATATACTGTCACCATTTCCTTTTGTTAAATTGCCTTAACTGATTACTTTTATCAGGGTGGAGATTATCTTTTAGACAATTCTTAAAGTCTTCACAATCCATCAGTTTAGTTCAGTTAAGTTCAGTTGCTCAGTCGTGTCCGACTCTTCGTGACCCTATGAATCGCAGCACGCCAGGCCTCCCTGTCCATCACCAACTCCTGGAGTTCACTGCAATCCATAGGCCACATTAAAATTCTTATTTATCTTGCCACAAATACTCCATTAACTCAACAGACCTTTCTCATAGTCTTTAAACATCTAACAAGGCAATGGTGATTGTAATAGCCTTAAAAATAAGTTATTTGTTATTAGCCCATCTCAGTTTGCTACTGATACAGTTTCTGTTGAAGCGTATACAAATTAGAATGCAAGATAATAGTCTCTTAACCCATTCAGCAAAATAAAGTTTTAAAGCCCAGTGAAAGTTTAAGATAATCTTTATAGGTCTTTTCAAAGCAAGACTTTTAAAGAATGTTTTTACTACATGTCTAACAAAAAAATAATAATCTTGCCTCCCTCTTAGTGTTCTTACAACATAAAATAAATCAAATATCAGTTAGAATTGTCCTTAGTAGCAAGTGATAGAAAATCAGATAAATTGTGGTTTATACACATAAGGAGTTGCTTTCCTCATATAATAAGAAATCTTGAAGGCTGACTGCTGTAGATGTTCAGTGGTATCATTGGGGATCCAGCTCTTCTATCTGTGCCCTTTGCCATCTTAAAGACTGTGTTTTTTGACGTCCTATTCTCAACAAGGCTGCTTTCTGTCTGTTTCTGACAGAAAGAATGGCACATTTTAAGGGACAAAAGAATGAAGCTAGCTGTGTCTACTTGTTCAGAAGCATTGCTAGATGCTCTACCAGTTGATTTCCACTGACTTCTTTTAGCAAGAATGTCACTTAGCCATCTCTTGCTACAGCTTAGCTTTCTAGACTCTGTAATAGAGGAATATTAATAAAAACTAGAATGAGGGTATAAATGATTTTCAGATTTCAAATCAGACTAGAGTCTGGTGCACTGTTTTAACTATTGTCTCAAATGCCTTTTATCACAAATACATTGACCACATCAATATTTGTAACTTTAAACTGTAATTGCCACCAGCATGGTCTTAATTCAGACCTCATTTCAAGTAAAATATAGTAATGATGTTGAATAATGTTAGATGAACAATAATAATGTAATCAGTTCAGTTCAGTCGCTCAGTCATGTCCGACTCTTTGCAATGCCATGGACTGCAGCATGCCAGGCTTCCCTGTCCATCACCAACTCCTGGAGCCTACTCAAACTCATGTCTATCGCGTCAAGTGATGCCATCCAACCGTCTCTTTCTCTGTCATCCCCTTTTCCTCCCGCCTTCAATCTTCCCCAGCATCAGGGTCTTTACCAATGAATTGGTTCTTTGCATCAGATAGCCAAAGTATTGGAGTTTCAGCTTTAGCATCAGTCCTTCCAATTAACACCCAGGGCTGATCTCCTTCAGAATGGACTGGTTGGATCTCCTTGCAGTCCAAGGGACTCTCAAGAGTCTTCCCCAACACCACAGTTCAAAAGCATCAATTATTTGGTGCTCAGCTTTCTTTATAGTCCAACTCTCACATCTATACATGACTATTGGAAAAACCATAGCTTTGACTAGACAGATATTTGTTGGCAAAGTAATGTCTCTGTTTTTTTTTTAATAGGCTGTCTAGTTGGTGAGAGCTTTTCTTGCAAGGACCAGGCATCTTTTAATTCCATGGCAGCAGTCACCATCTGCAGTGATTTGGGAGACCAAAAGAAATAAAGTCTGCCACTGTTTCCAATGTTTCCCCATCTATTTGCCATGAAGTGATTGGACTGCAAGGAGATCCAACCAGTCCATTCTGAAGGAGATCAGCCCTGGGGTTTCTTTGGAAGGAATGATGCTGAAGCTGAAACTCCAGTACTTTGGCCACCTCACGCGAAGAGTTGACTCATTGGAAAAGACTCTGATACTGGGAGGGATTGGGGGCAGGAGGAGAAGGGGACGACAGAGGATGAGATGGCTGGATGGCATCACTGACTCGATGGACATGAGTCTGAGTGAACTCCGGGAGTTGGTGATGGACAGGGAGGCCTGGCGTGCTGTGATTCATGGGTTGCAAAGAGTTGGACATGACTGAGCGACTGATCTGATCTGATGGGACCAGATGCCATGATCTTTGTTTTCTGAATGTTGAGTTTTAAGCCAGCTTTTTCACTCTCCTCTTTCACTTTCATCAAGAGGCTCTTTAGTTCTTCTTTACTTTCTGCCATAAGGCTGGTGTTATCTGCATATCTGAGTTTATTGATATTTCTCCTGGCAATCTTGATTCTAGCTTGTGCTTCATCCAGCCCAGCATTTCACATGATGTACTCTGCAAATAAGTTAAATAAACAGGGTGACAATATACAGCCTTGACTACTCCATTCCCGATCTGGAACCAGTCTGTTGTTCCATGTTCAATTCTAATTGTTGCTTCTTGACATGCATACAGGTTTCTCAGGAGGCAGATCAGGTGGTCTGGTATTCCAATCTCTTTAAGAATTTTCTGCAGTTGATTGTGATCCACACAGTCAAAGCCTTTGGTGTAGTCAATAAAGCAGAAATAGGTGTTTTTCTGGAACTCTCTTGTTTTTATAATGTTTCTCTAATGCTTATGTTTCAGTAGTTATTTTAAGCATTTAGATGGCAATTACCAAATAAATCCTCACAATAACCTTATGAAATAGGTAATGTAATTGCCTTATCTCTATTTTATGGATCAATGCAGCTTAGAAAGGATGTGGCAGCACTGGAGCTGGAATTTCACAGCCTGGCAGGCAGGATCTCAACCCCTCTTCCTAAGCAGTACACTGAGCAGTGTGTGTAAGACTGTTTTCTGTGACTTAAAAGTCATGGAGTTTTGGTGCATAACATGAGAAGAAGTATGTTACTCAAAGTTATTTCATCACTGGAAGAACAGGCTCTGAGAAGCTGTGATAGCCAAACTTCCACAGGGGAGGAAAAGTCTGTCTGAGTAGGAACATGAGGCTCCTTACACACAGTTCATTGTCCTTTCCTCTGCAGTGTGCTGGTTCTCAGTTCATTCCCAGGTCAGCTGTGATAGTCATATCCACTAGTAGAATGATTGATCCTTGATTCAAGTATACTTGCAACTTAAAAAAAAAAAAAAAAAACTATTTTTATCAAGTTGTTATTGTGAGACTGTTTCATCAAGCACCTAATTAGAAGAATTGATAGTTAAGTCTAAAGTCTTAACTACATTCAGGTAAGAAGAAAAAATTTTGGCAAGAACCTTTCGTAGGTGACCCTGTGTGTTTTACAGAATCATATCAAATGGGCATAAAATCCGGTTGCCTCACTTTTAGTGGTGTTAGGTTTGATTGTATAATTTCAAGTGGTAACAAAAATTTTTCTATCTAAAGCTGTAGTTTTACCTTTGTAATGAGTAAGTGCCCTAGAAGTGGGTGGGAATTTTTTGGTACTAGGCTAATGACTGGTTGTGCAACAGTCTTTCATCTAATAGTTTTAGCATCTCTTGATTGTACTTTCCTCAATTAATGATTCCCTGGGTATTGCAGAATGGTGATTTTCTAATTCTCTCTTTCTTTTTGCATTTATTGACTAAAATTCCCTCTGAAGAAGCACTTTTCTCATCTGTTTGGGATAAAATACTGCTCTTTTTAAAAGCAGGCTGAATACTTATTTTCCTTTATTTAGAAATTTTCAGAGTAAAAATGGATGTAATAATCACCTCCAGTGAGACTGGAGTGTTTATTTTCTTTTTCTGTTTCTTCTCCTTTTTTTCCTAAAAATGTTATTGTGTCCTCGTGAGATTTTTTTTATTCAATGTGTTTTAATAAATTAAGCTTCCAGGAAATACAAAAAGAATGAACACATTAAAATGTCCCACAATAAGATGTGTAGAATATTCTTCAGAATAACTGTTTTGTCTGTCCAGAAAGTCAGTGTAATGAAATAAAAACAAAACAAGCAAATAAAAAAAGTAAATGGGTACCTGTCATGGAATAATAAAGATAAAAGGGACTTAAAGAAATGGACTGTATGAGTTTGAGAGTTGTAATTCAAATGGGAAAAAATCGAATGTGGACTGTATATTAGATATTAGGGAAAATTGTTGCTAACTATTTTTTGTGATGTGATAATGAAGTTTTGTTATGTAAAAGAATGTCTTTATTTTAATCTGATTCTTTGTGACTCGATGGACTGTAGCCCACCAGGCTCCTCTGTCCATGGAATGTTTTAGGCAAGAATACTGGAGTGGGTTGCCATTTCCTTCTCCAGGGGATCTTCCCTATCCAGGGATTGAACCCACATCCTGCCTTCGCAAGTCGATTCTTTACCACTGAGCCACCTGGGAAACCCTTACTTTAAGAAAACCAATCCTAAAAAAGAAGTAGAGTCGTGATGCCCACAGTTTATGTAAAATTAATTCTGTAAAAGAAGTTTATAAGCACACACACATTATCTAGGCAATGCAAATATGGAAAAATTTTGTTTTGAATGTATTTGTACAATATATAGATGATCATATTATTAATTCAAATTTTCAGCATGGGAAAAATTTTAAAACGTTCTCCAGGAAAATAAATGACTGTGGCTCCTTTGGAAGTGTAGGATAGCTTCTGCAGTCTAGGGAAATATTTTCTAAAGTATTTGTTTTTTCCCAGAAGGATTGACCCACTCTTTAGGCAGAGAGATCTGAGACGATTGCTTTAAGCAACACAATTAGATTTCAGTTTAATTTATATTTTGGTAGTCTGCTTACAATTTTGTTTTAACAAAGGCTTCTGGTAATCTTTAAGAAAACTGTAAGTTTCTAGAAAGCAAGTGTTTAAGTTAGTCACAAGTTCCTTGATGACGTTTGTCCCTAGGAACTTGGGCAAGGTTTTGCACAATTGGGAAATCTCATAAAATCAATGTTTTGTACACCTGATTAAGAGTTTATAACAGTGTTTCACAAAGGGCCACATAGTAATTCTTTCACGTTTTTTGGGATACATATTCTCTGTCACAACTACCCAACTGCTTTTTTAGGAGGTGAAGCAGCCACAGAAAACATATTAAAAAAATGATGTGACTGTGTTCCAAGAAAATTTTATTTACAAAAGCAATGGTAGGGCCTGGTTTTAACCTGAAGATATAGTATACAGATTTCTGCCAATCCCATTAAATATATTTGTGCTATTACAAAAATATAGAGACAATTTTTCAATGTGATACAATAACCTCTGCCTTCTCAGGACCTGTGTACGTTGTTGAAAAAACAGAGTCTGACAGTAGTTTAAAAGGTGAAACATATTTTTATCAGGAACTATTGCATTAGGGGACAAGAGGCTCAGTATAGAACTTTGCTCAGTACTGAATACAAAATGGACAAGTGGGGGTTTATAAACAAGAAGCAGGGTGGGTATCAGAGGATGAAAATTATTCAGAGGAAACTAATTAGAGTAAGGATGCTCAGTTGCTCAGTTGTGTCCCAGTCTTTGCAATGCTATGGATGGACTGTAGCCTGCCAGGCTCCTCTCTGTCAGTTCTGTCTAAGCTAAGCTACCAGATCATTGGTTGAAAGCATGTTAGGCTCATCAGATAATAAGACATGGCCTAGAGGATGGTGAAGGATGAGGCATTTGACCAGATGTCAAAGCGGGGGGGGATTTTGGCTAAAAAACTTAGCAGGATTTTTTCTTAAACTGGGGCTTTAAGGATATACTCAAGATCAGGTCCTAGTGAGGCTCAGAGAAGTCTACTCTAGAGTTGTTCAAGGGAAGAATCTCTGATTAGGTCAATTCTTGCACTGCATGATTTATTTCTTATTCACAACATTCATAATAATCATGTATTCATATGATTATATATTCTTAAGATTATTAATTATCTTTTAGGATATAAATCCTTGAGGATGAGAGTGATTTCTGTTTTATTGTGTTATTTTTGTTAGTTAATTGCTTTTGTCTTTGCCTTTTTTCTCATTATTTTATTCCCATTCCAACAAAATACATGGCATGTAGTAGGCATTCAATGGTTTGACTGTTAACCCTTCAGACTTAGTTGCTATTATAATGTCAGTGTAAATAATAGAATAGTTTCAATTAAAAAATAAATAAATTAAAACAAACAAAAAAGAATAGGATAGATTCAAAAGATATGATTTTCCTTATCTAATCCATTGCCTTTTAAATGCCAGTAAAAACAGATGGGGCATAAGAAATAAGGAATAATATTTAGCATCTTAAAAGTTTAGCTTGATGTCTTTGGGGTGTCCTGATTTCTCACCATATCTGAAAATAGTTTTAAAGCAGGAATACTGAGCCAGATTAGTTTTAGTGGCTGACATGTGACTTAAGTAATTTGAGTCCCCTTTTCTGCGAGTTTTGACTAATTTTTTGTGTTATTTAAGGACATAATCTAAATTCTATAAAGTGGTCCATCATGTTCTTAATACATGGCCCCAATATCTGATGCCAATTATTAACCATTTATTTTGCTATTTTATCACATGACTCTTGATTTTGTGGAACTGGTATATATGGCTTTTGGATCTCATCTTTGGGTTTTTCTGACTCTGTGATTTTCTATGCTCTGAAATTTTAAGTTTATTGCTCAATTATCTTATACTTTCTAAGGTAATTCAGTTGCTCCTTTTTCATGTAACTATTTTCAACAAAAAATAATTTTACAAAGATGTTTTGATTTTTTTGTTTGTTGTTTGTTTCTGGCTTTATTACACAGCATGTGTGATATTATTCCCCTGGCCAGGGAATTATTATTTTGTTTGTTTGTTCTTGCCACAAACTCATGTAGTCTATGCTATATACTGGACACAATGGAAATAGTTTGACTACTGAGATGCTTTGGGAGGGAGATCTAGATGCTAAAATAAGTAGATAAATAAATAAAAGGTCCATCTACTGCATGTGTGATAAGAATGCGTTACCAAGCTCGGCTAGCCTACAGTGAACCCAAAATTTAGCCACAATGAGTCTTTGTCATTCAGTTAACTTATATAAATATCTGTCTGCTGATTTTTATATTTTTAATTAAAGTTAACTAGGATTTTATGTTGGTGCCTTGAAGGTCATAGGGTATCTGTGGAGGTGGCAGTTCATCTGCTTAAGACTTGGTGTTTGTGAATGAGAGATGATTAAGACATTTCATCAAAATACAGTTTGTATTTGTTTATAAACAAAATGAACAGGAAAGGTCAGCCTCGTTGAACTGAGCTCAATCTAAATGAGCTAAATTTCATTTTTTACTCCATTCATTCTTCTTTAATGACCAGAAAAAATGAAAATGTATTTCTTGTTGCATCCTAATGGGGCATGAAGAAAGAAAGGAAGACAAAACTCAGAGCAGTTTATTGTCATATTTCTCTATTGAGATGAGGTTATCCATCTCTGAATTAAGCTTCTTTATTGATAAGGGAAGATGGATGCCTTTGCTAAGTTATTCTAAAATGATTTAAACTTAATTAAATACTCATTTTAGAAAGGCACTTGATATTTGTTGACTCAGATTTTGTATTTAAGGAGAAAGTAAGACAATAATTTGAATAATTCAAACCAGAGCACTAGCTAGTGAGGATAGTATTGTTTTAAGGTAATGGATAACTCCTTGATCCTTATATGTAAGTAAAAACTTTAAGGGACTTCCCTGTTGGTCCAGTGGCTAAGACTCCCTGCTCCTGATGAAAGGGACATGGGTTCGATCTCTGGTAAGGGAGCTAGATCCCACATGCCACAACTAATTATCCCACTTGCTACAAGGAAGATTAAAGATCCTGTGTGCTGCAACTAAGACCTGGCACAACCAAATAAATAAAGAAATATTTTTTAAAAAGAAACTTTAATAGAGTGTGTGTGTGCATGTGTGTATATTCATTACCATAAATTTCTGTTTTATTCTGTGGCTTTTCTGTTTGTTTATTTCTTTTTTTTTAATTTAATTTTTTTTAACTTCACAATATTGTATTGGTTTTGCCATATATCAACATGAATCCGCCACAGGTATACATGTTATATTAGAGAATGATAAAGATTTAAAGTTAGACTTTACAATTTTAATTTCTTGGCATAGTGATAAAAATGGCCTAGTAAGCCGCAAGTGGTGGCTGCTCAGCACTGGAGCAGTGAGAGGCCGAGAGGAAATACCCCATGTCCAAGGTAAGAGAAACCCCACATCCAAGGCAGGGAGCAGTGGCTGTGGTTTTCTAGAGTAGCCATGAAGAGATACCCCATGTCCAAGGTAAGAGAAAGTGAGTAAGACAGTAGGCGCTGAAAGAGGGCATCAGAGGGCAGAGAGACTGAAACGACAATCAGAAAACTAACCAATCTAATCACATGGACCACAGCCTTGTCTAACTCAGTGAAACTAAGCCATGCCATGTAGGGTCACCCAAGATGGACGGATCATGGTGGAGAGTTCTGACAAGATGTGGTCCACTGGAAAAAGGAATGACAAACCACTTCAGTATTCTTGCCTTGAGAACCCCATGAACAGTATGAAAAGGCAAAAAGATAGGACACTGAAAGATGAAATCCCCAAGTCAGTAGGTGCCCAATATGCTACTGGAGATCAGTGGAGAAATAATTCCAGAAAGAATGAAGAGGCAGAGGCAAAGCAAAAACAACACTCAGTTGTGGATGTGACTGGTGATGGAAGCAAGGTCTGATGCTCTAAAGAGCAATATTGCATAGGAACCTGGAATGTTAGGTTCATGAATTAAGGTAAATTTGAAGTGGTCAAACAGGAGATGGCAAGAGTAAACGTCAACATTTTAGGAATCAAGGAACTAAAACGGACTGGAATGGGTGAATTTAACTCAGATGATCATTATATATACTACTGTGGGCAAGAATCCCTTAGAAGAAATGGAGTAGCCATCATAGTCAACAAAAGAGTCCGAAATGCAGTACGTGGATGCAATCTCAAAAAAGACGGAATGATCTCTGTTCGTTTTCAAGGCAAACAATTCAATATCATGGCAATCCAAATCTACGCCCCGACCAGTAATGCTAAAGTAACTGAAGTTGAATGGTTCTATGAAGACACACTAGACCTTTTAGAACTAACACCGAAAAAAGTTGTCCTTTTCATTATAGGGGACTGGAATGCAAAAGTAGGAAGTCAAGAAACACCTGGAGTAACAGGAAAATTTGGCCTTGGAGTACAGAATGAAGCAGGGCAAAGGTGAATAGACTTTTGCCCAGAGAATGCACTGTTCATAGCAAATACCATCTTCCAACAACACAAGAGAAGACTCTACACATGGACATTACCACATGGTAAATGCCAAAATCAGATTGATTATGTTCTTGGCAGTCAAAGATGGAGAAGCTCTATACAGTCATTAAAAACAAGACTGGGAGCAGACTGTGGCTCAGATCATGAACTCCTTATTACCAAATTCAGACTTAAATTGAAGAAAGTAGGGAAAAACACTAGACCATTCAGATATTACCTAAATCAAATCCCTTAAGATTATACAGTGGAAGTGAGAAATAGATTTAAGGAACTAGATCTGATAGACAGAGTGCTTGATGAACTGGCACTTTGGATCGATGTTTGTGACATTGTACAGGAGACAGGGATAAGACCATCCCCAAGAAAAACAAATACATAAAAACAAAGTGGCTGTCTGAGGAGGCCTTACAAACAGCTGTGAGAAGAAGGGAAGTGAAAAGCTAAGGAGAAAAGGAAAGATATACCCGTTTGAATGCAGTTTCAAAGAATAGCAAGGAGAGATAAGAAAGCCTTCCTCAGTGATCAATGCAAAGAAACAAAGGAAAACAAAAGAATGGGAAAGACTAGAGATCCCTTCAAGAAAATTAGAGATACCAAGGGAACACTTCATGCAAAGATGGGCTCAATAAAGGACAGAAATGGTATGGACCTAACAGAGCAGAAGATATTAAGAAGAGGTGGGAAGGATATACAGAAGAACTGTACAGAAAAGATCTG
>NW_011495051.1:12074813-12075121 GCF_000754665.1 Bison bison bison | reverse complement strand
GTTATATACATCTGTGTCTCTTTTGCTGTCCCTCTCAGTGAACTCCGGGAATTGGTGATGGACAGAGAGGCCTGCCATGCTGCAATTCATGGGGTCACAAAGAGTCGGACACGACTGAGTGACTGATCTGATCTGATACAGGGTTATTGTTTTCTTTTTCCCCTTTTTGTTTAGCGTTGCCCCTCTTCTCAGCTCTTTGTGAGGCCTCGTAACTTTACCATTTTTCATTTCTTTTTCATGTGGATGGTCTTGATCACTTTTTCCTATACGATATCACTAACCTCCATCCATAGATCTTCAGGCACTCA
>NW_011495051.1:12038718-12074713 GCF_000754665.1 Bison bison bison | reverse complement strand
AAAGGACAGAAATGGTATGGACCTAACAGAGCAGAAGATATTAAGAAGAGGTGGGAAGGATATACAGAAGAACTGTACAAAAAAGATCTGCATGACCTATATAATCACGATGGTGTGATCACTCACCTAGAGCCAGACATCCCAGAATGTGACATCACGTGGGGTTTAGGAAACATTCCTACGGACAAAGCTAGTGGAGGTGATGGAATTCCAGTTGAGCTATTTCAAATCCTGAAAGATGATGCTGTGAAAATGCTGCACTCAATATGCCAGCAAATTTGGAAAACAGCAGTGGCCACAAGACTGGAAAAAGTCAGTTTTCATTCCAATCCCAAAGAAAGGCAATGCCAAAGGATGCTCAAACTACCGCACAATTGCACTTATCTCACACGCTAGTAAAGTAATGCTCAAAATTCTCCAAGCCAGGCTTCAGCAATATGTGAACCAAGAACTTCCAGATTTTCTAGCTGGTTTTAGAAAAGGCTGAGGAACCAGAGATCAAATTGCCAACATCCTCTGGATTATCAAAAAAGCAAGAGAGTTTCAGAAAAATACCTATTTCTGCTTTATTGACTATGCCAAAGCCTTTGACTGTGTGGATGACAATAAACTGTGGAAAATTCTGAAAGAGATGGGAATACCAGACCACCTGACCTGCCTCTTGAGAAACCTGTATGCAGGTCAGGAAGCAACAGTTAGAACTGGAATAACAGACTGGTTCCAAATAGGAAAAGGAGTACGTCAAGGCTGTATATCGTCACCCTGCTTATTTAACTTATATGCGAAGTACATCATGCTAAATGCCAGGCTGGATGAAGCACAAGCTGGAATCAAGTTTGCTGGAAGAAATATCAATAACCTAGATATGCAAATGACACCAACCTTATGGCAGAAAGTGAAGAAGAATTAAAGAGCTTCTTGATGAAAGTGAAAGAGGAGAGTGAAAAAGTTGGTTTAAAACTCAACATTCAGAAAACTAAATCATGGCATCTGGTCCCATCACTTCATGGCAAATAGATGGGGAAACAGTGGAAACAGTGGCTGACTTTAATTTTGGGGGCTCCAAAATCACTGCAGATGGTGACTACAGCCATAGAATTAAAAAATGCTTGTTTCTTGAAAGGAAAGTTATGACCAACCTAGAGAGCATATTAAAAAGCAGAGACATTACTTTGCCAATAAAAGTCCAGATAGTCTAGGCTATGGTTTTTCCAGTGGTCATGTATGGATGTGAGTATTGGACTCTAAAGAAAGCTGAGCACTGAAGAACTGATACTTTTGAATTGTGGTGTTTAGAAGATTCTTGAGAGTCCCTTAGACAGCAAGGAAATCCAAACAGTCCATCCTAAAGGAGATAAGTCCTGAGTTTTCATTGAAAGTACTGATGTTCAAGCTGAAACTCCAATACTTTGGCCACCTCATGTGAAGAGTTGACTCATTTGAAAAGATTCTGATGCTGGGAAAGATTGAAGGTGGCAGGAGAAGGGATCAACAGAGGATGAGATGGTTGGATGGCATCACTGACTCAATGGACATGAGTTTGAGCAATCACCGGGAGTTGCCTATGGGCAGGGAGGAGACAGCATGCTGCTGTCCATGGGGTTGCAAAGATTTGGACATGACTGTGATTGAACTGAACTGAACTGAAGTGCGGGTAGCAGGAGATAAACCTGAACAGTTTGGATTGGGCTTCATCATGACAGGTAGAGAAAGGAGAAATTGAGAATTTTAGATGATATGGAACTGTGAACTATTAGAGGTGACTGGGCAGGATGGTGACATCATGGAATCTTTCTTGTAGCACGATGAATCAGAGGATGACACAGGGAACAAGTTAGGGAGCACAGCACTGAGGACTAGTGTGGTAGCAGCTAAGCTTCTGTATGATAGGTGATGGTAAAGAAGAGGGGTGATTGAACCAAGCTTTCATCACTTGGAAGAAAGATATGAAGTCTAGGCTATAAAATGGTGAGAATAAAGAAGTTGCCATTTAGTTAGGGCAAGGCTGATTTTTCTATAACCATGATAACAAGCAAACTGCCAAGCAAGCAAATAAAACATATTCAGTCAATCAAAGCTGTCTGACACCAACACAAAACATGTCCCTGAAGTCCTCACACTTCTTCCTCCACACTCCCGCATCGATAAGCAACTGAGCCCCAAAACAGACTGCTCCCCAAGCTCCATAAATCAGTTTGCTCTGCTAAATGAGACAATTCATAAGCAATGAATTTTGTAGTTTCACACTTTTTAGTGGTGCTCTTTCTTAATAGTGGTTCTCCCATTTTATCAAAGCCTTCTCTCAATCTTCCTATATCTTTTGAATTTCCATTTTAACTCCTTTCATTTAATAACTAAAATTCTCAAAAGAGCATGTTGTATTCAGTGCTGTTGTTTTCTATTTTTTTAATATAAATTTATTTATTTTAATTGGAGGCTACTTACTTCACAATATTGTATTGGTTTTGCCATACATCAACATGAATCCGCCACAGGTATACATGTGTTCCCCATCCTGAACCCCCCGTCCTCCTCCCTCCCCGTACCAACCCTCTGGGTCATCCCAGTGCACCAGCCCCAAGCATCCAGTATGCCTTTGTTTTCTTAGAGTCTATTTCTTTCTCAGTTGTGAGCAGTGGAGTTGCCTAACCCTAAAAGTTTAATTATTGATCTTGACATTCAGAATTTTTTAATCAACTTGGGCCTACTTTTCACCAGCTTTAAATCTCACTACATTCTTTACTCAAGCTAAATTAGCCCATTTCCCCCTCTACTTTAAGATAGGAAACTAGTCATTGTATGTTTCTTTCCAGCCTTCTTTCTTCTAGAATACCTCTGTCTGGTTTCCACATAATTAAAACCAGCCTATCTTACTTACCTCCTACCTTTTCCTTAATGCTGCCTATGACCCCTCAGATTTAAACAGCCCTTACCTCCTAAGAAGCATAGCAGTTGTATTAAATTACTGGTTCTCTGAGTTTTTGATTTAATGAACAAATGCAATTTGTCAAAAATAAACACCTCATACAAACACACACACACACACACAAATATGGAGATCACATAAGTGTTGATAATATTCTTTTAAAGATCATTTCTGATAAAACATTTACCATAGCTCAATTGGTAAAGAATCTACCTGCAATTGAGGAGACCCCGGTTTGATTCCTGGGTCAGAAGATCCACTGGAGAAGGGATAGGCTACCCACTCCAGTATTCTAGGGCTTCCCTCATGGCTCAGCTGGTAAAGAATCTGACTGCAGTGCATGAGACCTGGTTTCAATCCCTGTTTGGGAAGATTCCCTGGAGAAGGGAAAGGCTACCTACTCCGGTATTCTGGCCTGGAGAATCCCATGGACTATACAGTCCATGGGTCGCAAAGAGTTGGACACAACTGAGCAACTTTCATTTACACTTTTGATAACTTCATGAAATACATTATTTCATCACCAAAATTATCTTGGAAAACACAGAATAAATTTTATATTATACAAATTTTACTGCTTTGTTCTTATGTTTGTCATTTGGCTAGAGACCAATGAAAACATCTTCATAGACTAGTTCTGGTCTCTCAATCTCACTCTCACTCTTTTGCTCTCTTTCTTTCTCTCTCTCTTTTTTTTTTTTTTACCAATAAAGACTGTTTTTGTTTTAATAGAGGTTCTGGTGACACCTGACAGTTCATAAAATGGCTTCAAAGTTGGAGGTAGAGAGGAAACAAAAAATAAGCTGCAATAGGAAAAAAAAAAAAACCAATCAGAAGGAAAGAGATGGCTGGTTCTTTCTAAGTCTGACTTGAGGGAGGGAATTAATACCTGAACAGTAAGGATGTGTTGCCTCCTCCAACCCTTGATGAAGAGAGAGAAATGAAGTAAAATGTTATTGCTTTGGCTCTCCTGAGTGGTCTGAGAACCACTAACCTACACTACTCATTTACCTATCTGTGTTATATCTTTAGGGGGCTTCAGGTTGCACTGCTTCTGAAGTCCATAAATCATCTCTTAGCTTCAGATTTCAAACTGAATTCAGGCTACTTTCTTAAGACATCCATTTCTGGCACCTTTCTTATCCCATCTAAGGATTTTGATATCCTCTGTTCCTAATTTTTGAAACTGAGAACCAAAGCTACAGGGCTTATTTCTGAGTTCTGTCTGTTCTCTCTTTCTCATCCCATGGTATAAAAATGATCTCAAAACATCAAGGAATAAAATCATATTACTGAAGGATGAAAACATATTGGAAATATTTTAAAAACATTCTCCCTATGTTTTTGTTTTGTTAATGACGCTACCTTCTTAGAAAGATTTACTTTCCTTGCATTCATTGCATATCACTGGAAACCCTGAATGATTATTTGTGCTGCTTTGGTTTCTCCAATGTCATTGTGGTAGTTTACAGGAAGCAAGAGCTCATCTAACGTGGATTGAGGCTAACTAAGGTGCTAAGAATGATTGTAGTGAATGATCTTTGACTTTTCGGGTTCAAAATCTAAAATACAGTGTGAGCACAATTGTATGCTGCCTGAGAAAATTAATTCCTATTTTCCTCATCTTTACAATGAAAATAACTACTCACAAGGTTGCATCTCAAAAAATAAATATATGGAAGCCTTCTAAGCTATATTTTGACATTTATAGTGTTATATCTAAAATACATAAAATAAACAGATGTTAAAGAATAATACTAATAATTTTTTTTAAAATTTAGACAATAACAGTGCTTTTCCATTTACAAGATAGTCATTTCAGAGGAAAATAGTGGGTTTTATTTTGCACCCATTTCACAATGTGGTTTCCATTTGTATTTGGGATTTTTTGGCAGTTTCCAAGAAGCTAAAATGATACATTTTGTGCTGGTATAGTCTGGGATAAAAACCTAAGTCCAGTAAAAAAAAAAAGGAATAAATATTGAGATAAGAATGAAATACTAATGCTTCCTTTTATATTTGTCCATTATATTTTTTAAATTTCATAAGCCATTTTTGGTTTTTTTGATGTATATATTCCATATCCCTTGCCTAGCTGAATTCTTGTATCATTTTCATAAGCAATTTTTGATATGTCACTAAAATTTAAACTGCTACTAAGTATAGAACTTAAATGGTCTTTGGTAAACTCACAATAGTACAGGTCTGGCTTAGGTGGACTCCCAAGTGTGTTTTAAAAACATTGATTGAAAAATTGACCTCCCATACTCCAGTACTTTGCCTGGAAAATCCCATGGATGGAGGAGCCTGGTAGGCTGCAGTCATTGGTATTGCTGAGGGTCAGACACAACTGTACGACTTCCCTTTCACTTTTCACTTTCACGCATTGGAGAAGGAAATGGCAACCCACTCCAGTGTTCTTGCCTGGAGAATCCCAGCGACGGGGGAGCCTGGTGACTGCCGTCTATGGGATCACACAGAGTTGGACATGACTGAAGTGACTTAGCAGCAGCAGCAGCAGCCAGTGCTGTGGTTGCATGTGTTTTAATTGCTAATTTTTTATTTACTCTGAAATAATTATTAATCTTTCACACTGAAAATATTGTTGTATTGTTGTGTTTATTATTGCCATTATTTTGGCATCTGTCTATGCCTGAAATTTGTTAGGGTGAGTAGATGTATTAAGGTTCTCTTGAGAAACAAATGGGACCTATGGATATGATCTGTTTGTGGGCTCACTCCACCAAGCAGTTAACTCACTTCCTGTAGATAGTTTCACATCCCTCAGGCTAAGGACTAGGTTTCACAAGACTGTCCCCCTCTCTTCTCCTCACCTTCAGACACCAATCAGAGATTCAGGTTGCTACCTGAGCTTCTGATTAGCTAAAGATCAAAGGTTCTAACAACTTTCTCCTTGGGTCAGATTAATTTGCTGGAGCACCTCACAGAACTCAAGGAAGCATTCTCCTTAATGGTTTGCTGGTTTATTATAAAAGAATACAGCACAGGAACACCCAAATGAAAGATGTACATCAGTCTAAGAATGGGGGAGAGTTGCAGATCATCCATGCTTTCTCAGCTTCCCCTCTCCCCAGATTTCTAGTTCAACTGGGAAGCTTTCCAAAGTCCATTCTTGTTTTTTCTTTTTTTTTTTAAATGAGGGCTTCATTACTTCAGCATGATTGATTATATCCTTAGCCTTTGGTGATTGATTCAACCTTCAGTCCATCTACTTTCCCTGGAGATTAGAAGAGAGGGACTGAAAACTCCAGTTCTCCAATTACTTACCTAGCAGGTTGCCCTGGCAACTAGCCCTCATCTTTTCCTGCTTTTTAAAAGTAATTTCATTAACATAAACCCAGTTGTGGCTGAGAGGGGTTTGTTATGAAGATCAAGACACTTTTATCACTCTGAATCACTTAGGACATGCCAATGTTTTTAGGAGCTATTGACAGAAACTGGCTGAAAAATGGAAGACCAACTATATATTTATTATAAATCATCAAATGACAGTGGATAGACTATATGTTAAAGATATTTATAATAAGAAGTTGGCTCAAGAGCTTATGATGGCTGGCAAATATAAAATCTGAAATATAGGCCAATAGGCTGGAGACCCAAGAGAGCTACTTTTTAGTTCCAGTCTGAAGATGGGCAAGCTGGAAACCTGGGAGGGCTGATGTTTGCATTTGAGTATGAAGTCTGCCAGAGTAATAGCTGTGTTGCAGATGAAGTCTGAAAGCAGTTTTCTGAGGAATTCTCTCTAGCTCACAGCAAGCTGATCCTTTTGTTCTCTTCAGGTTTTCAGTTGCTCAAATGAGGCACAGCCACATTATGGAGAGCAATCAATCTGCTTTAGTCCAAGTCCACTGACTTAAGTATTAAGCTCACCTGAAAACAGTCACAAAAACACCCAGAATGGTGTCTGACCAAATATCTAAGCATGCAATGGCCCGGGAAAGTTGACACATGGAATTAACCATCACTGTGGGTAATCTATGTTATTGCAGGTGCAGGTTACACGTCTGCCAGAAATCAATGAAATACTTTACTTTCTGGCACCACAACTTACAAAGCCTGTTCCAAATGACACAAAATGATGTACTGAATGGTAGTCTGGTGTTTGAAAGAGTAAATTATTTTTGAAGAGAAAGCAGTGGCAGTTTTGTCGACATAGTATTTTACAATTTTCAAGGTACTTTCACATACATTAGCACTTTTGATCAATCAGTGCCATTATTTTCAAAGCTTTGCAAGTCTTGCCACCAAGTTATTGACTGTGTCTAACACAAGCAAAGTGAAGTCAAGGGTCAAATCATTATGCAGTAAACCTGATCAATAGAGTAAAGCCAGTGTGAGCAATTTAGCCAAACACAGTCTTGTCTTTAATTGAAACTTACTTTGCCTGAATTATGTGGGCAAATGCCTCAGTTTGTACCATTTTTTCAGAAGATTTTGATATCTGCATTGGAGCAGCTTCTTATTCACCTTTGAATTTATAACATCTAAAATCACTGCAGAAGCATAGTTGTTAAATTATTTTGTCATAGGGAATCAATTCGTGATCAAATTAAACTTTCTTTACACAAACTCTACAACAAAAACAATACTAGTTCAAAGTGTGCTTGAGTACTTGTTCATTTGTCATGAAATTGCTAAGTACTGGCTCTTTGTTCTTCCTCCTGTTTCATTCCCTTTGCAATCTTTTCCAGGTTGGGTTTGAAAAAACTACTATTTTATATTGACCCACAATCTTTTAGTGTCAATTTAAGTAGCTTATTTTTACTCAGCCTTATTCAATATCTCTCTGACTGACTCATCTCCTTTCTCTCTCTACCATGCTGCATTATTCTGATTTATACCTTACATTCCCAATGGTCTCTGCCCCTTAGCTTTCCCACGTTCAGTTCATTCTATACATTTCTTTCATGGATATCTTTCTAATGTGTGAAAACCATCATTATTCTTTTATTCAAAATATTTCACAGATTAAAAAAGTGGCACTGTAGCATGAGGTGGGGGCTGATTAACAGAAATAGGATAACACTTCTGTTACCAATTATGGACACAAAGTTAGGACAAATTTGATAAGTTCCTAAACTGTTGACCTCAGAATCCTTAAGTTATGCCTGCCTCAAGACAGGATGCATCCCAGAGCCTGTGTTAAGATTGATCGAGAAATAAGGGGTCAATTCACCCCAAAAGTGAAGGGCATACGATTTATGGGGCAGGAATTAAAAAATGGCTTTATGTTTTTGTTGTATGAGCTGATACACTAATGATCTCTGGTAGTGATGCTGTACTATATTAAAGTATACTGTAGACTCAAATTTGAATATGAAAATGTTCATGTATAACAACACCTTCACCTGCTTTGCCACCCCTCCAAAGGTTCTAAATTGAACACAAATTATAAATTATTTTAATTAAATTTTCAATGATACCAGGGGTTGTAATCAGACATTGTCCAAAGTCCACACTAATTCAGTGAAGAGTTTATAATCACCAAAGTCATTGTTACTTCTCAAAGGAATTCTCAAATTTGCTGCACCCCACCTATCCCTGGAATCATGAAATAACTTCACTGGTTATATCAGCTACTCTTGTCCTTCTTTGTGAGTTCTTGTTACTTAAATGTTTGACATCTGTTCTGTTCACGAAGGGATTTTCTTTTTGGCATAAGAGTTTCTATTCCTCCTCTGTCACAGTCATATCCAGCCTCAGTAAAATTCTTCATGTTGACTGAGTGAACAGCCAGGAGGTGATCACTTTGTGCCTTTGAGAAAATGAAAATTCAGAAATGGCAGCATTGCCTGAATCTGAATTTCTATGGATTAAATAAGAGCCTAGAATATCTGCTCATCTCCATTGGAGTCAGTCTTAACATTAAAACCAGCTCTTTGGAATTCAAGCAGTCTGACTTTCAGTTCAGTTCAGTTCAGTCACTCACTCGTGTCTGACTCTTTGTGACCCCATGAATTGCAGCATGCCAGGCCTCCCTGTCCGTCACCAACTCCCGGAGTTCACTCAAACTCACGTCCATCGAGTCGGTGATGCCATCCCGCCATCTCATCCTCTGTCGTCCCCTTCTCCTCCTGCCCCCAATCCCTCCCAGCATCAGAGTCTTTTCCAATGAGTCAACTCTTCGCATGAGGTAGCCAAAGTACTGGAGTTTCAGCTTTAGCATCAGTCCTTCCAATTAACACCCAGGGCTGATCTCCTTCAGAATGGACTGGTTGGATCTCCTTGCAGTCCAAGGGACTCTCAAGAGTCTTCTCCAACACCACAGTTTAAAAGCATCAATTCTTCAGTGCTCAGCCTTCTTCAGAGTCCAACTCTCACATCCATACATGACCACTGGAAAAACCATAGCCTTGACTAGATGGACCATTGTTGGCAAAGTAATGTCTCTGCTTTTCAATATGCATTCTAGTTTGGTCATAACTTTCCTTCCAAGGAGTAAGTGTCTTTTAATTTCATGGCTACAGTGACCATCTGCAGTGATTTTGGATCCCCAAAAAATAAAGTCAGACACTGTTTCCACTGTTTCCCCATCTATTTGCCATGAAGTGATGGGACCAGATGCCATGATCTTTGTTTTCTGAATGTCAAGCTTTAAGCCAACTTTTTCACTCTCCTCTTTCACTTTCATCAAGAGGCTTTTTAGTTTCTCTTCACTTTCTGCCATAAGGGTGGTGTCATATGCATATCTGAGGTGATTGATATTTCTCCTGGCAATCTGGACTCCATCTTGTGCTTCATCCAGCCCAGCGTTTCTCATGATGTACTCTGCATATAAGTTAAATAAGCAGGGTGACAGTATACAGCCTTGACGTTTATTTTATAGCAATTGGAAATTTAAGCATCTTATTTGTCACAGAATATAGCATATCAACAAGCCAATCATGAGGGCAAAACAGAAATAAGAATATGACATGCCAATGAAAAAAATTTAATTATTTATTTTAATTGAAGGCTAGTTACATTACAATATTGTGGTCATTTTTGCCATACAGTGACATGAATCAGCCATGGGTGTACGTGTGTCCTCCATCCTGAGTCCCACTCCCACAACCCTCCCTTCCTATCCCATCCCTCAGGGTTGTCCCAGTGCACCAGCTTTGAGTGCCCTGCTTCATGCACTGAACTTATGATCTATTTCACATATGGTAGATGCTTACTCCATGGAAGAAAAGTTATGACCAACCTAAAATGCATATGAAAAGCAGAGACATTACTTTGCCAACAAAGGTCCATCTAGTCAAGGCTATGGTTTTTCCAGTGATCATGTATGGATACGAGAGTTGGACTGTGAAGAGAGCTGAGTGCTGAAGAATTGATGCTTTTAAACTGTGGTGTTGGAGAAGACTCTTGAGAGTCCCTTGGACTGCAAGGAGATCCAACTAGTCCATTCTAAAGGAGATCAGCCCTGGGTGTTAATTGGAAGGACTGATGCTAAAGCTAAAACTCCAGTACTTTGGCCACCTCATGCGAAGAGTTGACTCATTGGAAAAGACTCTGATGCTGGGAGGGATTGGGGGCAGGAGGAGAAGGGGATGACAGAGGATGAGATGGCTAGATGGCATCACCGACTTGATGGACGTGAGTTTGAGTGAACTCCAGGAGATGGTGATGGACAGGGAGGCCTGGCATGCTGCGATTCATGGGGTCGCAAAGAGTCGGACATGACTGAGAGACTGAACTGAACAGAATATACACGTTTCAATGCTATACTCTCAAATCATTCCACCCTCACCTTCTCCCACAGAGTCCAAAATTCTGTTCTTTATATTTGTGTCTCTTTTGTTGTCTCACATATAGGGTCATTTACCATCTTTCTAAATTCCATATATATGCATTAATGTACTGTATTGGTATTTTTCTTTCTGACTTACTTCACTCTGTTTAATAGGCCCCGGTTTCATACACCTCATTAGAAATGATTCAAATGTGTTCTTTTTAATAGCTGGGTAATATTCCTTTATATATATGTACCACTGCTTTCTTATCCATTCATCTGCCAATGGACATCTAGGTTGCTTCCATGTCCTGGCTATTGTAAACAGTGCTGCAGTGAGCATTGGAGTACACGTGTCTCTTTCAATTCTGGTTTTCTCTGTTTGTATGCCCAGCAGTGGGATTGTTGGGTCATATGGCAGTTCTATTTCCAATTTTTTAAGGAATCTCCACACTGTTCTCCATAGTGGCTGTACTAGTTTGCATTCCCACCAACAGTGTAAGAGGGTTCCTTTTTCTCCACACCCTCTCAGAATTCATTGTTTGTAGACTTTTGATAGCAGCCATTCTGACCCATTTGAGATGGTACCTCATTGTGGTTTTGATTTGCATTTCTCTGATAATGAGTGATGTTGAGCATCTTTTTATGTTTGTTAGCCATCTGTATGTCTTCTTTGGAGAAATGTTTGTTTAGTTCTTTGGCACATTTTTTGATTGGGTTGTTTAATTATCTGGTATTTAGCTGCATGAGCTGCTTATATATTTTTGAGATTAATTCTTTGTCAGTTGCTTCATTTGCTGTTATTTTCTCCAATTCTGAAGGCTATCTTTTCACCTTGCTTATAGTTTCATTTATTGTGTAAAACCTTGTAAGTTTAATTAGATCCCATTTGTTTATTTTTGCTTTTATTTCCAATATTCTGGGAGGTGGGTCATAGAGGATCCTGCTGTGATTTATGTCAGAGAGTGTTTTGTCTATGTTTTCCTCTAGGATTTTTATAGTTTCTGGTCTTACATTTAGATTTTTAATCCATTTTGAGTTATTTTTTGTGTATGGTGTTAGAAAGTGTTCTAGTTTCATTCTTTTACAGGTGGTTGACCGGTTTTCCCAGCACCACTTGTTAAAAAGATTGTTTTTTATCCGTTGTATATTCTTGCCCCTTTTGTCAAAGATAAGATGTCCATAGGTGCGTGGATTTATCTCTGGCTTTCTATTTTGTTCCATTGATCTATATTTCTGTTTTTGTGTCAGTACCACACTGTCTTGATGACTGTAGCTTTGTAGTATAGTTTGAAGTCAGGCAGATTGATTCCTCCAGTTCCATCCTTCTTTCTCAAGATTACTTGCACTATTTGAGTTTTTTTTTTGTATTCCCATACAAATTGTGAAATTATTTTTTCTAGTTCTGTGAAAAATACCGTGCGTAGCTTGATAGGGCTTGAACTGAATCTATAGATTGCTTTGGGTAATATTCTCATTTTCACTATATTGATTCTTCCAATCCATGAACATGGTATATTTCTCCATCTGTTTGTGTCATCTTCGATTTCTTTCATCAGTGTTTTATAGTTTTCTATATATAGGTCTTTTGTTTCTTTAGGTAGATTCATTGTTAAGTATTTTATTCTTTTCATCACAATGGTGAATGAAATTATTTCCTCAATTTATCTTTCTGTTTTCTCATTGTTAGTGTATAGAAATTCAAGGGATTTCTGTGTATTAATTTTATATCCTGCAACTTTACTATATTCATTGATTAGCTCTAGTAATTTTCTGGTGGTGTCTTTAGGGTTTTCAATGTAGAGGATCATGTCATCTGCAAACAGTGAGAGTTTCACGTCTTCTTTTCCAATCTGGATTCCTCTTATTTCTTTTTCTTCTCTGACTGCTGTGGCTAAAACTTCCAAAACTATGTTGAATCGTAGTAGTGAGAGTGGGCACCCTTGTCTTGTTCCTGGCTTTAGAGGAACTGCTTTCAATTTTTCACCATTGAGTATAATGTTTGCTGTGGGTTTATCATATATGGGTTTTATTATGTTGAGGTATGGTCCTTCTATGTCTGCTTTCTGGAGGGTTTTGTCAAAGGCTTTCTCTGCATCTATGGAGATAATCATATGGTTTTTATCCTTCAGTTTGTTAATGTGGTGTAGCACATTGATTTCCCATATTGAAGAATCCTTGCATCCCTGGGATAAAGCCCACTTGGTAATGATGAATGATCTTTTAAAAATGTTGTTGGATTCTGTTTGCTAGAATTTTGTTGAGATTTTTGCCTCTATGTTCATTAGTGATATTGGCCTGTAGTTTTCTTTTTTTGTGGCATCTTTGCCTGGTTTTGGTATTAGAATGATGGTAGCCTCACAGAATGAGTTTGGCAGTTTACCTTCCTTGGCAATTTTCTGGAAGAGTTTGAGCAAGATAGGTGTTAGCTCTTCTCTAAATTTTTGGTAGAATTCACCTGTGAAACCATCTGGTCCTGGGCCTTTGTTTGTCGGGAGATTTTTTATTACAGTTTTGATTTCCATGCTTGTGATGGGTCTGTTACTATTTTCTATTTCTTCCTGGTTCAGTTTTGGAAGGTTATATTTTTCTAAGATAAACAGAAAATAATTTCTATTTTTCTATTTCTTCCAAGTTGTCCTTTTTATTGTCATAAAGTTGTTGATAGTAGTCACTTATGATCCTTTGTATATCTGTGTTTTCTGTTGTGATTTCTCCATTTTCATTTCTAATTTTGTTGATTTGATTCTTCTTTTTTTTTTTTCTTGATGATTCTGGCTAATAGCTTGTCTATTTTATTTATCTTCTCAAAGAACCAGCTTTTAGTTTTGTTTATTTTTGCTATAGTCTCCTTTGTTTCTTTTTCACTTATTTCTGCCATAATTTTTATGATTTCTTTCCTTCTACCTACCCTGGGGTTCTTCATTTCATCTCTTTCTAGTTGCTTTAGGTGTAAAGTTAGATTTATTTGATTTTTTATTTGATTTTTATTTGATTTTTTCTCTTGTTTCTTGAGGTAAGCTTGTATTGCTATGAACCTTCCCCTTAGCACTGCTTTTACTGAATCCTATAGGTTTTGGGTTGTAGTGTTTTCATTTGTTTATATACATATTTTGATTTCTTCTGTTATTTGTTGGTTATTCATAAGCGTGTTGTTTAGCCTCCATATGTTTTTGTTTTTAATATTTTTTTTTTCCTGTAGTTGACATCTAATCTTACCACATTGTGATCAGAAAAGATGCTTGAAATGATTTTTTTAATTTACCAAGGCTAGATTTATGGCCCAGGATGTGATCTATCCTGGAGAAGGTTCCGTGTGCACTTGAGAAGTAGGTAAAATTCATTGTTTTGGGGTGAAATGTCCTATAGATATCAATTAGATCTAACTAATCCATGGTATCACTTAAAGTTTGTGTTTCCTTGCTAATTTTCACTTTGGTTAATCTATCCATAGGTGTGAGTGGGATATTAAAGTCTCCCACTATTATCATGTTAATTTCCCCTTTCATACTTATTAGCATTTGCCTTACATATTGTGGTGCTTCTATGTTGGGTGCATATATATTTATAATGGTTATATCTTCTTCTTGGATTGACCCTTTGATCATTATGTAGTGTCCTTCTTTGTCTCTTTTCATGGCCTTTATTTCAAAGTTTATTTTATCCAATATGAGTATTGCTAATCCTGCTTTCTTTTGGTCTCCATTTGTATGAAATATCGTTTTCCAGCCCTTCACTTTCAGTCTGTATGTGTCCCTTGGTTTGATGTGGGTCTCTGGTAGACAGCTTATATAGGGGTCCTGTTTTTGTATCCATTCAGCCTGTATTTGTCTTTTGGTTGGGTCATTCAGCCCATTTACATTTAAGATAATTATTGATAAGTATGATCCCATTGCCATTTACTTTGTTGTTTGGGTTTGAGTTTATACACCTTTTCTGGGTTTCCTGTCTAAAGAAGATCCTTTAGCATTTGTTGAATTAAAAAAAAAAAAAGATTTTCAAGAGACACTACAGTTGTCTCTCAAGTTTATTATTACAATTCATCACATGTATGAAAATAACAGTTATAAAGCAAGTGCAATGGTTACAATATAATGTAAATAATTCTCTTCATATACCATTTGACAATTTTATTTTCACTACAAACTGTGTTATGGTGCATGTAAGTCATCCTGAAGGTATATACCACTAGTAGATTATGTGACCATATGTTATTTGTTATAAGAATAATAATAATGTTGCAGGCTATTTATTGAAATATCTAAACACAACTGGAAAAAAAAATGACATACTCTGTTAGGCCAGCTGTATTTTCTATATTCATCCCAACTGTTTCTTCTCATTACGAACTTTTTGGAAAGTTTGTTTCCTAGCTGAAAGGCTTTTAGAATGTGACTTAGAGGAATAAAACCAGGTAACAAATGACTGTATTTAAATGTTGTGGCACAGAATCCATTCTCTTCATTTCATTTGATAAATATTCTCCTCCAATAAAAAAGATTATCCTAGGTTTGAGATGTTTCCTTGTACATGATATATTCAATACCTTAGGAGTAGTAGAAATTTCATAATGTAAACATCATGAATGCTACTTGATGCTGCTGAAGACCATTACTGAACTTTGCCATTTTTATTACATCTACTGTTGTATATTTTCTCATTCATTTTCATAACAGGAAGGTGAGCAAACAGAGGCTTAGAGAATTACCCATCATCACAGTGAATGATGTCTTAGCCCAATGTATCTAAATTCAGAGATTTTCTTTCATTCATATTGCTTAGTCCAAATGAGTAAGACTAGCTTCTGCATAGGTTTACCATCAGGAGTTGCTATGCTTGTCATCCTGTTATTCTGGGATCTTTGCCCCCCCTTGAAAAAGAAGGCTTAAATTACCACAAGTGCCATGACATGAAAACTGTTCTTCAGCAAATATAAGTCAACAGTGGTATGTCAGCATGCACAGAGTAAGGCATCATATAGCACACTTCTTCTGGTAAACACATTTTACTTGGGTATTCCATGACATGGCCTGACTGTCTAACATGTTATAGAAGCCAGTAAGAGACCTACCAAACTTACAGGACATGTATGTGAAGTTGAGGTACCCACTGACACTTTATACATCATATGTCAGGCCGATTTTACATTTAAGTCTATTATTCTACTGCTTCTCTTTTGTTAGGAAAGTTTAAGTTTGGTGCCCATTAATCCTTCACAGTCTAGTCTGAGCCTCCTAATCCCTGTCTTCGGTATTCAGCCTATTGTTTTCTGGATCAGTCCATGTGTTAAAAAAACTATTATTACATATTATCAAAGATCACTGATGATGTAAAACCACAGTGTATGTGGCATGAATCTGCTTAGGTATGACAGAAATCTAAGGATTAAAGTCTACAAAAGAGCTTTGAGAAAAAGGTACCATTACTTTTTGCATTTTTAAACTGTAGGTGTCATACAGAGTCTTACTGATATTTTAAGCTCATAGAAACAAGGGCATACGAAAAGAAAATTAAAGCCAAAGAAGAGAAGAAACACATAATGGATAAGAGAAATTCTATTTCATTTTGATGAAGTGTTTTAGAAGTCCTAGGGAGACATTTTATTCCAACTTCCTATGTTATATTTATCTTCTGTGCTTCTGAGTTTACAAAGAAGAGAAAGAAGATAAGAGAAGAGAAAAGAGAGATGTATTCTTTTTTGGTACATATAAATGCAACACAATGGTCAAAAGAATCATTGCATTTTAAGGGCAAATGGGTTTTTAGAGAAAAGATAAATAGATTCTTTCTCAAGCTTTATTTCCATCTTACCAATAGTAAAGCGGGTTTCTAGAAGTTTTTTTTTAATTGCAAATTATTATTACATTGGATGCTTTTGCAAATGCATATTACTGTTATGTATTGAGACCTCATTATTAAAATGTGCCTTTTCCATTATTTCTCTGCTTTGAGAGTGTGTAGCTTAAAATGCGGAGAAGGCAATGTCACCCCACTCCAGCACTCTTGCCTGGAAAATCCCTTGGATGGAAGAGCCTTGTAGGCTGCAGTCCATGGGGTCGCTCAGAGTTGGACACGACTGAGCGACTTCACTTTCACTTACATGCATTGGAGAAGGAAATGGCAACCCACTCCAGTGTTCTTGCCTGGAGAATCCCAGGGCCGGGGGAGCCTGGTGGGCTGCCGTCTATGGGGTTGCACAGAGTCGGACACGACTGAAGAGACTTAGCAGCAGCAGCAGCGGCTTAAAATGATCATGTGGTATTATACAATTAAAAGGATTTCATTTTATGGTAAAAATGACATTCATTTTGGTGATTTGAGTTCTATTACAAGTCAGTTAAGCTTTTAAGTAGTAGCTGTTCAATGTACCACTGCTAGATTTATCAATTTCCTCACCATTTGTTTATCCATTCAGCAATCATTTGATAAATCTCTTTCAGTATTCTAATATTTTGCTCAATGCTGGGAATATAATGATGAATTAATATTTTCCCATCCTCTAAAAACTTACAGTTTAATAAGTGCTTGTTATATTAGGAAAGTCACTGATATATCCTAGGCATTATATATCTGTGCATAGTGACACCTTCTTTTGACAACTGAATCTAGACCCATACTAGTCTTTCTAAAGTCCTTTCTCCCTGAGTTATTTGGCTTTAATATGATTGCCCTGAGTTTTATGGGCCATGCTAAAGTATATTGAGGTCTCATCCTTATGTACTCTCATTTTTAGCATAATTTTTATTTTAAGCTTGTTCTGAAAATCTAGTTTGTCATCTAATGTTGAGATGGAATTGGCAAAGAAGAAATGATACAGCTGATCTGCCAGTCCTCCACTTTTTATTCCTAGAGGTGAAATTTAACATCATTTTCTCCAAGACTTTACTTGGGATCTTTTTTTTTCTTTTGGTAATCTGTTACTCATGTATCTCAAATTATGTACTTAAAACTGGAAAGTTGCAAATATTTAACAAGAAAACTTAGTAAGAGTTTGAAAATTATTTTTCAGAAAAATAGTTATAAGTAGACGAAACATAGTTCAACCAACTAAGCTTGAAATGTAAAACACCTTCAGAAATATTTATTATTAATATCAATGTGTGTAGATAAATAAAACCATAGAATTATTTGAGAGAATAGTAAACATAAACTTAACAGTTTAAAAGAAGGTGTTCTAGCTCATGAATTTAATGCATTTGGTTCCTCTACATTAACATAACATTAGCTCCACTTTGGTACATTATGGTGATTTGGAAAAAAAAAATTCAAGGTTTTAATGTTGTTTAAACATCTGCTTTTGAGGAAATGTATACTTTCCTTTCCAGACATAATACATATAAAATATCCCATCTGGGCTGAGTGCCAGGGAGGCACCATGCTTAAGTAATAAGCCCAATTATCTTGCTAATAAACAGCAACTAGAAATTGAACTCCAGTTGGCAGATATATAGGATACTTAAACACTAAGTGGGATTAATTAAACTCTAAAAGGAGTTACATGCAAGCAAATGTAATAATAAATCATTATACAAATATTAAGTAGAGCAATTACCTAATTTTCTTCTCTTTTTCATTAATGAAGTTTACATTTTTTAAATAGCATGAGAAAAGAGTTTAAAAAATAGTGTAGAGCTTACTTTTAAGTATCTTCTGAGATAGAAATGTCAGATTTCAAAGTAATAAAAGATGAATGTGATAATAAATATTTCATTTATAATGCCAAGGGATATGAATGTGATATTCTTAAAGTTGGTGTAGGCTTTAGTAAATATATGTACTACACTATGTCAAGCAAAGCTTTGGGGGTGACATATAGGCATATATATCTTGTTTTATTGCACTTTGTTTTATTGTGCTTTGCAGATATTGTTGATTTTGCAATTTGAAGGTTTGTGCCAGTCTTACATTGTCAGATCGTGGTTATCATTTTTCTAGCAACAAAGTATTTTTTAATTAATGCAAGTACATTTTTATATAATATAGTTGCATACTTTACGCAACTGAAGGTATAGACTACAGTATGAAGTGATGTTATTTTTATAGGCATTGAGAAACAAAAGTATTGTGTAACTTTATTGTGATATTCACTGTTTGTGATGGTCTGAAGGTAAACCAGCAATATCCCCAGGCTATGCCTGTAGTGGAGGGCAATTGAAATGGTCCAGGTCAAGCACGTGTGAAAATGAATTTAGGATCAACGTCATATATTTACTCAGGAAAGTATTGTTGACCTTTCTACAATTTATTTTCTAATTATTTCAAAGCAAAAAATTATAGAAGTGCAAACTTGTCAATATGAAAATAGTAATAAGTATAACCCATTTCGTTTGAGGTCATTCTAGAATTTTGTCTGAGATTGATGTATTCGAAAGGGAGACTTAATTTCTAAGAACAAATGCTATATGGAATTTGGGCCTTTACTCTTCTTTCCTCAAAAATGTATAATTAAATGGGGAAGTGACAAATAGATTCAAGGCATTAGATCTGACAGATAGAGTGCCTGAAGAAATATGGATGAAAGTTCATGACATTGTACAGGAGGCAGTGATCAAGATCATACCCAAGAAAAAAGAAATGCAAAAAGGCAAAATGGTTGTCTGACGAGGCCTTACAAATAGTTGAGAAAAGAAGAGAAGTTAAAGGGAAAGGAGAAAAGGAAAGATATACCCATTTGAATGCAGAGTTCCAAAGAATAGCAAGGAGATCTAAGAAAGCCTTCCTCAGCAATCAATGCAAAGAAAAAGAGGGAAACAAAAGAATGGGAAAGACTAGAGATCTCTCCAAGAAAATTTGAGATACCAAGGGAACATTTCATGCAGAAATGGGCACAATAAAGGTCAGAAATTGTTCGAAACTAACAGAAGCAGAAGATATTAAGAAGAGGTGACAAGAATACCTAGAAAAACTGTACAAAAAAGATTTTCATGACCCAGATAACCACAATAGTGTGATCACTCATCTAGAGCCAGACATCCTGGAATGTGAAGTCAAGTGGGCCTTAGGAAGCATCACTATGAACAAAGCTAGTAGAGGTGATAGAATTCCAGATGGGCTATTTCAACTCCTAAAAGATGATGCTGTGAAAGTGCTGCACTCAACATGCCAGCAAATTTGGAAAACTCAGCAGTGGCCACTGGAGTGAAAAAGGCCAGTTTTCATTTCAATCTCAAAGAAAGGCAATGCCAAATAATGTTCAAACTACCACACAATTGTACTCATCTCACATGCTAGCGAAGTAATGCTCAAAATTCTCCAAGGCAGGCTTCGACAGTACATGAACTGTGAAATTCCAGATGTTCAAACTGGATTTAGAAAAGGCAGAGGAACCAGATATCAGATTGCCAACATCGGCTGGATCAACAAAACAGCAAGGGAGTTCCAGAAAAACATCTACTTTTGTTTTATTGACTATGCCAAAGCCTTTGACTGTGTGGATCACAATAAACTGTGGAAAATTCTTCAAGAATGGGAGTACCAGGCCACCTGACCTGCCTCCTGAGAAATCTGTACGCAGGTCAAAAAACAACAGTTAGAACTGGACATGGAACAACAGACTGGTTCCAAATTGGGAAAGGAGTACATCAAGGCTGTATATTGTCATCCTGCTTATTTAACTCATATGCAGAGTACACCATGTGAAATGCCCGGCTGAATGAAGCATAAGCTAGAATCAAGATTGTCTGGATAAATATTAATAACCTCAGATATGCAGATGACACAACCCTTTTGGCAGAAAGTGAAGAAGAATTAAAGAGCCTCTTGCTGAAAGTGAAAGTGGAGAGTGAAAAAGTTGGCTTAAAACTCAACATTCAGAAAACTAAGATCATGGCATCTGGTCCCATCACTTCATGGGAAATAGATGGGGAAACAGTGTCAGACTTTATTTTTTTGGGCTCCAAAATCACTGCAGATGGTGACTGCAGCCATGAAATTAAAAGACGCTCACTTCTTGGAAGAAAAGCTATGCCCAACCTAGACAGCCTATTAAAAAGCAGAGACATTACTTTGCCAACAAGGGCCCATCTAGTCAAAGCTATTGTTTTTCCAGTAGTCATATATGAATGTGAGAGTTGGACTAGAAAGGAAGCTGAGCACCCAAGAATTGATGCCTTTGAACTGTGGTGTTGGAGAAGACTCTTGAGAGTCCCTTGGACTGCAAGGAGATCCAACCAGTCCATCCTAAAGGAAATCAGTCCTGAATATTCATTGGAAGGACTGATGCTAAAGCTGAAACTCCAATACTTTAGCCACCTGATGCGAAGTGCTGACTCATTGGAAAAGACCCTGATGCTGGGAAAAATTTAAGGTGGGAGGTGAAGGGGACAACAGAGGATGAGATGGTTGGATGGCATCACCGACACAATGGACATGAATTTGAGTAGACTCTGGGAGTTGGTGACAGATAGGGAAGCTGGCATGCTGCAGTCCATGGGGTCTCAGAGTCGTACACAACTGAGTGACTGAACTGAACTGAAATGGGGAAGATTAGATAACCCTTCTCCCACCATTACAAACAAAATTACACACAGACAAATGAATACAAAAAAATAAGAACTGTCAAACAGAAAGTAGGGATGATCTATTATGATAATTTACTGGAAGTTGTCCAGCTGGGCTGCTATAACTAAGCACCACAGACTGGGTAGTTTATGAAAAACAAGCTTACTTCTCATAGTTCTAGAGGATGCAAGTCATTGATCACGTTCCATTATTGTTGGGTGAGGACTCTCTTCTGAGTGACTGTTCCTCATTGTATCTTCATGTGGCAGGAAGGGCTGGAACCTAGATGGAATCTCTTTTATAAGAATGCTAATCCTGTTCTTAAGCACTTTACCCTTATGACCTAAACATTTCCCAAAGGCTCTTCTTTCTAAGGCTCTGGTATTTTAATATATGAATTTAGATGCGTTTGGGGTACAAACATTCAGATCATATCAGTGACCAAGGATATAAAGGAAGTTTCAGGGTGGTATTGTGCTGTATTTAGTCATAGATACCATATTTTGCATCTGCATTGATGAGTTGATAAAATCCAGAAATTTGTAATAACTTTAAATCTCAAAAGAAGGAAACATTATGTCCCCCCTCTTTTACTGTATTGAGTGTGAGGGGTTAGTATGAACTGTTGATGGGAAGAAAAGTGTAAAAATAGATGTCAGTGAGAGGATTTGAATGTTTCTGGTCACAGTCTAAGTTCTTTAGTTAGTCATAGCTTTCAAGGTAATGATGGTAGTGGCGTGGGCAGTGGATTTCCTCTCCCAAGATGCAGAGCTATATCCAATTGGAGTGCATGCTGTCAGAAGGTATCTAAGTCATCAGAAAAGATAATAGAGATTTAGTCTCTCCCAACAAAAGCAATACCCACAGTGCCAAAAACAGCTCTTAACTTTCCTCTATCCTACATCCACCCCACATATTATGGAAGAACAAACTGCCTGCAAAATCCATCTATCCAGTTATAACTCAGAATAGACAAGTAAATGCCCAGCAAGTTATACATGTAGTAATCAAAGTTAATCTCCATTATATCAGAAGATACAGGAAATCTGAACAAAGTTATACACATTAGGCAAGAAGAAATGAAACATCACAGAAACTTAGCAAACATGAGGTGGCAGAGGAGTGGCGGAGTGAAAACAAAACATAGTATGCCAATAACATATAAAAATGTCAGTCTGAAATAAATACAAGAAAAAAATCATTTTTATGAGTGTACATCCCTCAGTGATTTGAAAAGCATTACCATATGACCGAGAAATCCTACCTCCAGTCAAGTCATGATCTTGAAGAGATTCCAGCACATCACTGTTTATGGCAGCATTATTCAAAATAGCCAAGTGGTAGAAGAAACTCAAACGTGCATTAATTGATAGGTCAATTAAGAAAATATGGAATATACTGCAAATGGTGACTGCAGCCATGAAATTAAAAGACGCTTACTCCTTGGAAGGAAAGTTATGACCAACCTAGATAGCATATTCAAAAGCAGAGACATTACTTTGCCAACAAAGGTTCATCTAGTCAAGGCTATGGTTTTTTCTGTGGTCATGTATGGATGTGAGAGTTGGACTGTGAAGAAGGCTGAGCCCCGAAGAATTGATGCTTTTGAACTGTGGTGTTGGAGAAGACTTGAGAGTCCCTTGGATTGCAAGGAGATCCAACCAGTCCATTCTGAAGGAGATCAGCCCTGGGATTTCTTTGGAAGGAATGATGCTAAAGCTGAAACTCCAGTACTTTGGCCACCTCATGCGAAGACTTGACTCATTGGAAAAGATTCTGATGCTGGGAGGGATTGGGGGCAGGAGGAGAAGGGGACGACAGAGGATGAGATGGCTGGATGGCATCACTGACTCAATGGACGTGAGTCTGAATGAACTCCGGGAGTTGGTGATGGACAGGGAGGCCTGGCATACTGCAATTCATGGGGTTGCAAAGAGTCGGACACGACTGAGCGACTGATCTGATCTGATCTGATTATATAATGTATATATTACATTATATAAATATGTATTATATATTATATACAATTATATATTATGTGCATTATATACATTATACATATAATTTATATGTATATAATGCTTATATATGTATATAATGTATATACATACATAAGTTATTAATATACATACAATATTATCTATGTATAATGGAATGTACATACAATATTATGTAATATGTGCAATGTTATATAACTATATAATGAAATACTATATAGCCTTTAAAAAGAAGGAAATTCTGTTACATACTATAGCATGGTAAACTGAAAGACATCACACTAAGCAAGATAATGCAGTCACAAAAGGACAAATACTGTATAATCCCACTCATATGCCTCCTCAAGGACTCCAAGGCATAGAAACAGGAAGTAAGAGATGACAGCTGAGCACTGGCCAGGGGAATCAGTCTTTAGTTGGTAAAGAATTGCAGGGCCACAGGATGAAAAAGTTCTAGAATTCTATTGCACAATTTTGTGACTATACTTAACACTACTGAACTGTACACTTAAAATAATTAACCTGATAAGTTTAATATTATGTACTTTTCAGGACACATACAGCAATTAGAGCAAGCTCAGTTATTTTCTAACATGAGTGACAAACAAATTATCCAACTTAAGGGAACAATAGGAATGCAATACCCATTAGTTTTTCTAGTGGGAGACAGAGAAACATGGTGTGCGAAGCCGTCCATATAGATAACACATCAAAACAAATCTTAGGAGTGTAGAAACTAAAGTTTTTGTGTTAAAATGAAACACTAATGATGAATATGAGATTTAAAGAAATGTAGCAATAATTCTTTGCAGGAATTTATGATGGCAAATATTAAGTAGAAAGCATTACCTGCATTAAGTAATCAGTGTTTAAATATATGTATATTATATAATAAATAATAAAACCATTTGAATACAAAAAATAAATGAGTTAAAACTCTTAATATAAGAGGAAGTCTTTGTTTTGGGGATGCAGGGATCTCTCTAAGCCAGGATGCCAACAGAGATTTTGTTTGTTTGCTTTTCAGTTGCTGTGGCGACAATTACCTTATTTTGGAAAAATTATCTCCTGGGCACATCGTAGAAATGCAGAAGTGACTTGTGGAAGAGAAGTAACAGATATTTTTCACTGTTTATGAGATTCTATATTAAACTTCATTTACATCATTTCATCTAATTTTCACAATAATCCTACAAGGTAAATATTAATAGTATTTTTGTACATTTATAATATTTTTAATGGAACATTATGCGTGCTCAGTTGCTTCAGTCATGTCCAATTGTTTGTGACCCCATGGACTCTAGCCTGCTAGGCTCCTCTGTCCATGGGATTTCCCAGGCAAGAATACTGGAGTGGGGTGCCATTACCTTCTCCAAGGGGTATTCCTGACCTAGTAATCAAACCTGCACTCCTGTGACTCCTGTATTGGCAGGTGGATTTTTTACCACCAGTGCCACCTGGGAAGCCCCAATGGAACATTTTACTTTTTCCTCATTCCAAGTATTTTTTAAAGAGAGAAAGAAGAATGGAACTGGAGGAATCAACCTGCCTGACTTCGGGTCTACTACAAAGCCACAGTCATCAAGACAGTATGGTACTGGCACAAAGACAGAAATATAGATCAATGGAACAAAATAGAAAGCCCAGAGATAAATCCACGCACATATGGACACCTTATCTTTGACAAAGGAGGTAAGAATATACAATGGAGAAAAGACAATCTCTTTAACAAGTGGTGCTGGGAAAACTGGTTAACCACTTGTAAAAGAATGAAACCAGAACACTTTCTAAACCATACACAAAAATAAACTCAAAATGGATTAAAGATCTAAATGTAATACCAGAAACTATAAAACTCCTAGAGGAGAACATAGGCAAAACACTCTCTGACATACATCACAGCAGGATCCTCTATGACCCACCTCCCAGAATATTGGAAATAAAAGCAAAAATAAACAAATGGGATCTAATTAAAATTAAAACCTTCTGCACAACAAAAGAAACTATAAGCAAGGTGAAAAGACAGCCTTCAGAATGGGAGAAAATAATAGCAAATGAAGCAACTGACAAACAACTAATCTCAAAAATACATAAGCAACTCCTGCAGCTCAATTCCAAAAAAATAAATGACCCAATCAAAAAATGGGCCAAAGAACCAAATAGACATTTCTCCAAAGAAGACATACAGATGGCTAACAAACACATGAAAATATGCTCAACATCACTCATCATCAGAGAAATGCAAATCAAAACCACAATGAGGTCAATTTCACACCAGTCAGAATGGCTGCGATCCAAAAGTCTGCAAGCAATAAATGCTGGAGAGGGTGTGGCGAAAAGGGAACCCTCTTACACTGTTGGTGGGAATGCAAACTAGTACAGCCACTATGGAGAACAGTGTGGAGATTCCTTAAAAAACTGGAAATAGAACTGCCTTATGACCCAGCAATCCCACTGCTGGGCATACACACCAAGGAAACCAGAAGGGAAAGAGACACGTGTACCCCAATGTTCATCGCAGCACTGTTTATAATAGCCAGTACACGGAAGCAACCTAGATGGCCATCAGCAGATGAATGGTTAAGAAAGCTGTGGTACATATGCACAATGGAATATTACTCAGCCATTAAAAAGAATACATTTGAATCAGTTCTAATGAGGTGGATGAAACTTGAGCCTATTATACAGAATGAAGTTAAGTCAGAAAGAAAAACACCAATACAGTATACTAACACATATATTTGGAATTTAGAAAGATGGTAACGACAGCCCTGTATGCAAGACAGCAAAAGAGATACAAATGTATAGAACAGTCTTTTGGACTCTGTGGGAGAGGGAGGGGGGGATGATTTGGGAGAATGGCATTAGAACATGTATGAAATGAAGTCGCTCATTCGTGCCTGACTCTTTGCAACCCCATGGACAGTAGCCTGAACCAAGCTCCTCCGTCCATGGGATTTTCAAGGCAAGAGTACTGAAGTGGGTTGCCATTTCCTTCTCCAGGGAATCTTCCCAACCCAGGGATCAAACCCAGGTCTCTCGCATTGTAGACAGACACTTTACTTTCTGAGCCACCAGGGAAGTCTGAAACATGTATAATATCATATAAGAAATGAATCACCAGTCCAGGTTCAATGCAGGATACAGGAAGCTTGGGGATGTTGCACTGGGATGACCCAGAGGGATGGTGTGGGGAGGGAGTTGGGAGGAGGGTTCAGGATGGGGAACATGTGTACACCCGTGGCGGATGCATGTTGATGTATGGCAAAACCAATACAATATTGTAAAGTAAACATAATAATAATAAAAAAAATAAACAATTAAAAAAAAAAGAGATACCTTATGGTGTTTCCCCAAATATCCCTGTAACTTAAAAAAATATATATATGGCTTTAGTTTTTACTTTTCAAACTTCATTCATCTGCATTTCATAAGTTTTATGGCATGAGAAAAGAACTGAGATATGTGCATGTGTGTGTGCATGTGTAAGAACATGCATATTTTTTCAAAATGAATGACCAACTGTTTATTTGCAATGTATTCAATAGTTATTCTTCTTTGGTGGTTAGAAAATTAGCCTATGTTTTATAAGATTAAATTTTCTGATAGGTAGATACTTGTTTTGTTTTCTGTCTTATTGACATTTATGTTTGTATGTCTACACAAATCTCATGCTTAATTATTGTAGCTTCTGTTACTTTATTGGGCATAACCACTTTTAATATTCTTTGCTATTCTTGTATATGCATTGTTTAGAAGTCAACACTAAATTAAAATTGCCAAACATCCTTCATATAATCCCATTGAAAATTTGATTAAAAATTACATTCATAAGTAAGTTTGAGGAGAAATTACATTCCTATGCTATTAAGATTCCTGTTTAGAATTATGATGTATCTGTCAAAAATCTATATGGTTTGCTTCACATTGGTTTGAGTATTTTGTGGTTAATTTTAATTCTGTGTATTTTGAAGTTTTTTGCTATTTGAATCATTTTTTCTAGTACATAAATTTTTATTTTTTAATTGCTGCTCTATAAAAAAGTCATTGCTTCTTACTCTTTGGTATTGCATTTTCTAGACATGTCAGAATAATGTTGAGTAAAAATAGTAGTACCATGGGTCTTTCCCAGCACTTTTCATTTAATGACTTTCCCATTTAAATTGGTATAGTCTGTTGGTTTTGCATGAACACAGTTTTATTCTTTATTTAATCAAATCAGTAATAGATGCTGAATTTTATAATTATTTTACTCTTAAAAAAAGTGCCAGATATTTTTACTCCTTTAGTATATTATTGTGTTGGACTGTATTACTTGATTTCCTAATGTGATTTCATCCATGCATTTGTAGAACCAACTTTTTTTTTTTGCATAGCATATCATTCTTTAGTTACATGTTCAATTTATTCTCTGTATTTACATATATTTTTCACTCATACTCCTAGGTTAAAATATTATAGTACTACCTTATATTGTTTCCTTTTAGTGTGATATTTTCTCTGATTGTAATATTGTACTTTTCTATGCCTTATATTCTAATTTGAAATACATTTAATCTTTTAATATAATCTTAACCACAATGCACACCATTCAAATGTCTCAGATTCTTATGTCACAGATTAGCAGAATGAATTGAAATAATACAAAAGACAAAATACAACTACATGCTATCTATAAGAGATTCATTTTAGATCTCAGGACATACATAGGTTACAAGTGAGAGAATAGAAAATATATTCCACACACATAATAACCAAATAAGTAACAAAGATGGCTAAATTAATATCTGATGAAATAGACTTTAAGTCAAAAACTCTTACAGGAGACAAATAAGGGCATTATAGGTTGATAAAAATGATCATTCTACCAAGAATATATAACACTTAAAAATATATATGTACCAAACAGCAGAGTTCCTAAAATACATGAAACTAGTATAGAAAGAATTGAAGGTAGAAACAGTTATGTCTACAATTATAGTAGGAGGTGTTAATATTTCACTTTCACTAATGGATAGAAAAATGAAAAGATCAATAAGGAAATGGAGTATTTTAACATTTTAGACCAATTGGACCTAATAGATACGTGAGGAATATTCTATACAACAAAATCAGAATATAAAATTTTCTCACATGTACACAGAATGTTTTCCAGGATAGACCATTTATTTGTTAGACAATAAAACAAGTCATAATTAATAAAAGTGTCATTTTTATAACAGTGTAATGAAATTATTAGCAAAAAAAAAAAAAAAGAAGAAGAAAAATGCACAAGTATGTGGAAATTAAACAGTATACTCCAACTTTTGGATCAAACAGTAAGTCACAGGAGAACTTTTAAAAATGACTTTAATCAGATGAAGGCAAGAATGCAAACTCAAGGTAGTAAAACTCATGGGATGCAGCAAAATAGTGTTCAAGGGAAATATATTGCTACATGTACTCACATTTAAAAAGAAGTAAGGTCTCAAATCAATAACCTAACTTTCAACCTTAACAAAAAATAAAAAAAGAACAAAGACCAAAGCTGGGAGAATCAAAGAAATAAAATAATAAGCTTAGACCTGAGAGGAATTAAATAGAGAGTAGAAGAACAACTGAGAAAATCATTGAAAATAAGAAATAGGTTTTTGACAAGCTCTTAAATGGACTAAATAGGAAAGAAAAAGATAATACTCCTATTACTAATATCAGAAATGAAATTTATATTACTACCAATTTTACAGAAATAAAAAGAACTATAAAATATTACTATGAATAACTGTACATCAAAAATTGAACAATATAGATGAAATTGAGAAATTCTTAGACATATACAGCCTACCAAGATGGATCCATAAAGCGACAGAAAATCTGAATAGATCCCTAACTACTTCTGAATTTTAATCAGTAATCAAAAGCTGCCTAACAAAGAAAAAAACCCCATGACCAGATGGCTTAACTATTATGCTATAGCAGTACTTTGGGCAGCAGTACTTTGATACCAAAGCCAGATGAAGCACTTCAAAAATTCTATCTATCCCTTATGGTTATTGATAAAAAAAAATACCTCCAGTAAAGGCTTCTCAAATGGCTCAGGGGTAAAGAATCCTCCTTCCAATGCAGGAAATGTGGAGTTGATCCCTGGGTTGAGAAGATCCCCTGGAGAAGGAAATGACACCTCACTCAAGTATTCTTGCCTGGGAAATCCCATGGACAGAAGAGCCTGATGGGCTACAGTCCATGTGGCTGCCAAAGAGTCAGACACAACTGAGTGACTAAACAAGAACAATCCTCAGTAAAACAGTAGTAAACAGAATTCAACAGCTCATTAGAAAGGCTGTACATCATGATCAAGTATGATTTATTCCTGCAAAGAAAGCCTGGTACAGTATATGAAAGTCAACCAGTATAATACATCATATTAACAGAATGAAGGGAAAAAATCATCTCAATTAATGCAGGAAAAACATTTGACAGCATAAAGTACCATTTCATGGTGAAATCCTCAATAAACTAGGGAAAGAAAGAAACCATGTCAGTGTAACAAAAGCCATATGTGAAAACCCCACAGTTAACATCAGATTTAGTGTTAAAAGACTTTTCCTCTAAATTCAGGAGTCAAAAAGGACATATACTTCTATTCAAATTTGTACTGAAAGTCCTAGCTAGAACAATTAAACATGAAAGAAGAGGCATCCAAATGGAAAATAAAGGAGTAAAATGATCTCAGCAGGTGAAATAATCTTGGTAACTCAGAAGGTGATGAATCTGCTTGCAATGTAGGAGACCCAGATTCGATCCCTGTGTGGGGGAGATTCCCTGGAGAATGAAATGGCTGCCCACTCTGGTATTTTTGCCCAGAGAATTCCTTGGACAATAGAGGCTGGTGGGCTACTGTCCATGAGGTCGCAGAGAATCACACACAACTGAGCAACTAGCACTTTCATTTTTCATTAAAAATTACATACACACACACAGAGTTGTTAGAGCTAATAAATGAAATTCAGCAAAGCTTCAGGATGCAGAGTCAATACACAAATTTATTTGTGTTTTTATACCCTAACAATGAATAACATGAAAATAATATTCCTCCGTCGTGTCCGACTCTTTGCGACCTAATGGACTGTAGCACAACAGGCATCCCTGTCCATCACCAACTCCCCGAGTATACTCAAACTCTGTTGAGTTGGTAATGCCATTCAACTAGCTCATCCTCTGTTGACCCCTTATTCTCCTGCCTTCAATCTTTCCCAGCGTCAGGGTCTCTACCAATGAGTCAGTTCTTCGCATCAGGTTGGCCAAAATATTGGAGTGTCACCTTCAGCTTCAGTCCTTCCAATGAATATTCAGGATTGATTTCCTTTAGGATGGACTGGTTGGATCTCATTGAAATCCAAAGGACTCTCAAGAGTCTTCTCCAACACCACAGTTCAAAGGCATCAATTCTTTGGTGCTCAGCTTTCTTTATAGTCCAACTCTCACATCCATACATGACTACTGGAAAAAACATAGCTTTGACTAGATGAACTTTTGGTGGCAAAGTAATGCCTCTGCTTTTTAATATGCTGTCCAGGTTAGTCATGTCATAGCTTTTCTTCCAAGGATCAAGTGTCTTCTTATTTCATGGCTGCAATCACCATCTGCACTGATTTTGGAGCCCCCCAAAATAAAGTCTCTCACTGTTTCCATTGTTTCCCAATCTATTTGCTATGACGTGATGGGACCGGATGTCGTGATCTTAGTTTTATGAATGCTGAGTTTTAAGCCAAATTTTTCACTCTCCTCTTTCACTTTCACAAGAGACTCTTCAGTTCCTCTTCAATTTCTGCCATCAGATCAGATCAGATCAGATCAGTCGTTCAGTCGTGTCTGACTCTTTGCGACCCCATGAATCGCAGCACGCCAGGCCTCCCTGTCCATCACCAACTCCCGGGTGGTGTAATCTGCGTACCTGAGGTTATTGATACTTCTTTTGGCAGTCTTGATTCCAGCTTGCGCTTCATCCAGCCTAGCATTTCACATGATGTATTGTGCATATAACTGAAATAAGCAGGGTGAAAATATACAGCCTTGACATACTTCTTTCCTGATTTGGAACCAGTCTGTTGTTGTTCTATGTCCAGTTTTAACTGTTTCTTCTTGACCTGCATATAGATTTCTCAGGAGGCAGGTAAGGTGGTCTGGTATTCCCATCTCTTTCAGAATTTTCCAGTCTGTTGTGATCCACACGGTCAAAGGCTTTGGCATAGTCAGTAGAGCAGAAGTAGATGTTTTTCTAGAACTCTCTTGCTTTTTTGATGGTCCAACAGATGTTGGCAATTTGTTCTCTGGTTCTTCTGCCTTTTCTAAATCCAGCTTGAACATCTGAAAGTTCACGGTTCATGTAAGTTGAAGCCCGGCCTGGAAAATTTTGAGCATTACTTTGCTAGCGTGTGAGATGAGTGAAATTGTGTGGTAGTTTGAGCATTCTTTGGCGTTGCCTTTCTTTGGGATTGGATGAAAACTGACTTTTTCCAGTCCTGTGGCCACTGCTGAGTTTTCCAAATTTGCTGGCATATTGAGTACAGCACTTTCACAGCATCATCTTTTAGGATTTGAAAGAGCTCAACTGGAATTCCATCACCTCCACTAGCTTTGTTCATAGTGATGCTTCCTAAGGCATTCCATTATGTCTGGCTCTAGGTGAGTGATCATCCCATTGTGATTATCTGGGTCATGAAGATCTTTTTTGTATAGTTCTGTGTATTCTTGCCACCTGTTCTTAATATCTTCTGCCTCTGTTAGGCCCATATAATTTCTGTCCTTTATTCTGCCCATTTTTGCATGGGATATTTGCTTGGTATCTCGAATTTTCTTGAAGAGATCTTTAGTCTTTCCTGTTCTATTGTTTTACTCTATTTCTTTGCATTGATCTCTGAGGAAGTGTTTCTTATTTCTCCTTCCTATTCTTTGGAACTCTGCATTCAAATGGGTTTATCTTTCTTTTTCTCCTTTACCTTTAGCTTCTCTTTTCTCAGATATGTGTAAGGCCTTCTCAGAAAACCATTTTGCCTATTTGCATTTCTTTTTTCTTGGAGATGGTCTTGATCACAGCCTCCTGTACTGTTATAGCCACGCATTCCGGGAAGCAAACTCACTCAGAAGGACAATGCAGATATTGGAGTGCAGTTTATTACACTGGCGGGCCCAAGGCAGAGTCTCCTCTTAGCCAAGGACCCCGACCAGCATTTGTGAAAATCTTTTATACCCCATGTGTATGTGTCCAAACCCACCACCTCAATTTCCTTGAGACTTACATAAAACAAAGGAAGGGTAAATACAATCACAATAACCCCATCATTCATGTTGTTAGGTGTTCAAACAGTTAATAATCAGTAAGCCTACAGTTACATCCCGATAGATACAGAAAGAATTTATGATCTGTCTGGAGGCAGGGGTGATTAGAGTATGTTTTCTCTTAGGCGATAAGTAACCTGGATGTGATTTTCAAGATTCCCCTGTCCAGAGGGGGTCTTATCCTTCTATTATAGTTTCCATAGGCACTAAGCACAGAGTTGAGAGTCCATTGGAGAGGTGACCAAGCATGATCAGCATGAATAGGCCTAAGATGGAGTCCAGCTCTGTCTGTTTCCTCCTTCAGTACAATGTCACAAACCTCTGTCCATAGTTCTTCAGGCACTCTGTCTATCAGATCTAATCCCTTGAATCTATTTGTCACTTCACTTCCAAGGAGAAGTATTTTCTAATTTCATGGCTACATTCATCATCCTCAGTGGTTTTGGAGCTCAAGAAATAAAATCTGTCACTACTTTCACTTTTTCCCCTTCTCTTCATCATGGAGTAAAAGGACTGTATGCCATGATCTTAGTTTTTTGAGTGTTGAGTTTCAAGCCAGCTTTTTCACTGTCTTCTTTCACCCTCATCAAGAGGCTCTTTAGTTCCTCTTCACTTTCTGCCATTAGAGAGGTATCATCTGCATATCTGAGGTTGTGATATTTCTCCCAGCGGTCTGGAATCCAGCTTGTGATTCATCCAGACCAGCATTTTGTACAATGTACTCTGCATATAAGTTAAATAAGCTGGGTGAAAATATAAATCCTTGATGTACTCCTTTCCCAGTTTTGAACCTGTCAGTTGTTCTGTGTTTGGTTCTAAATGTAGTTTCATGCCTCGTATGCAGGTTTCTCAGAAGCCAGGTAAGGTGGTACTGCATTTTGGAGTCTTCTGTTGATTGTAAGGGCTACTGCATTTCTTCTAAGGGATTCTTTTCCACAGTAATTGATATAATGGTCATCTGAATTAAATTTGCCCATTCCTGTTCCTTTTTGCAGACACATGAGTAATTCCAGCCAAGCTCAGACAAATCACCTAGTTGAGCCCAAATTAGATTATTAACCCAAAGACTCATGAGCAAAGCATATTTAATATTTTCTACTATTAATAAGTTTTAGTGTGTTTTGTCTAACAGTAACAGCTAACTTACAGTTGGCATGCTAAAGTACAGGGCAAGTCACCTATTCTCTTTGAGCAAAATTTCCCTGATTTGTGAGATGAACACAGGAAAAAATGTTCTATCTGTATATGCCACCTAACTCAGGCTTTTAGTAAGGAAGGGATTCCCTGGTGGCTCAGACAGTAAAGCATCTGCCCGCAATGCAGGAGACCTGGGTTCGATCCCTGGGTTGGGAAGATCCCCTGGAGAAGGAAATGGCAACCCACTCCAGTACTCTTGCCTAGAAAATTCCATGGATGGAGGAGCCTGGTGAGCTACAATCCATGGGGTTGCAAAGAGTTGGACACGACTGAGCGACTTCACTTCACTCACTTATATGAAGTACCATGTGAGTGTCCTCTGAAAGTTATAGGACTTAAAAAATCACAGTGTAAATCTTTTCTCTTTTTTTTTGAGATGCAACCTTTTAAGAATACTTTTCTGTAGTATGGCTGAACCATATTGTAGTTTAGGTTCTGAAATGTAGAAATCACATTTTATTGGACTTATCTTGAGCCTTTCTTAAAAATCACGCCAGTAATGAAATAAAGAAAGTAAGTTACCATAATCATGCAAAGTAATTTTAAGTTGTTAGTAGAAATGAAATTATTGTGTTGTTCTATATCATAAATGCTGATTGTCATATAACCAATTAAACAGTGTTATATTGATAAAGGATAATTTTACTCAGTAAATAGAACCTTTCTGATATTAAAAGATAGAATATGGTTGTTATTGGGGACATTGAATAATGAGAATTTCTATCAGATTTATTTTAAATTCAGCAAAAACTTGCCTGAAAAAAGTCTTGATATATGAGTGCATAAAAAGGATATAGTTTCAATTTCAAACACAGATTTTATTTTCATTTCAGTTATTTTATTTCTAAGAAGTCCTTATGTAAGCTTCAATCACTGTATTTCTATATAAATAATGAATGCAGTATAAAAATACAGTCCTTCAGCTTTTGTCATTAAAGTCCATTAATTTGTGATATAGTGATAATATAAGAAATTTTGACAGGAAAACATGAGGTTCAGGAAAATTTACTTTAGTGTTACAAAGCAAGTATAATTTACTCAAGGATGTAGTTTAAACCCAGATATATTGATTATCCCAGAATTGTTTACTTGCCAGCAAGCTGTGTATGTGTTCATCCTTGTTATACTCATTTTAATCAATTAATCAAGAGAACCCACAAAGTGTTTAATAGAAGCCTTATATAGTTTTGGCCTAAATGCTGAGTACAGGAGAGAATCAGAATCGCTGACATCTTTGGACTTCGCTGCTGGCTCAGTGATAAAGAATCTGCCTGCCAGTGTAGGAGACATGGGTTCAATCCCCGATCTGGGAAGATTCCACATGCCGTGAAGCAACTAAGCCACAACTAATGAGCCTGTGCTCTAGATCCTGCGACTCCTGAGCCCAATGCCACGACTGCTGACGCCCCCGCACCCCAGAGTCCATACTCTGCAACGGGAGAAGCCGCCACAGTGAGAAGCCTGCCCACTGCACCTAGAGAAAAGCTCCCACAGCAATGAAACCCAACACAGCCATAAATAAATAAGTAGATTTAAAAACAGATCCATATCTTGATGGAGACAGAAGATGCCAACATATGTAGTCAAATAGCCATGTAATGGAGTGGGAGAAGACCAGCTGGCTATTCAGTAAGCCTGTTGTTTCTCCCTGAACAAGAGGCTAAGTTGCATATATCTTTGCATTTGTGTGGGGCTGTATGAGCAGTTCTGGATGTTATAATGTGAATCACAAGTGACATGTGTTGCCTTTGCTGAGAAAATTTAACAGAGATAGTGCCTTTACAGCTACCTCTCTCATTTTCTCTTTCTCTTTCTCTCGCCCATCTGCCAGCTGGATGTCATTTCCTAAAAAAAAAAAAAAAAAATATATATATATATATCAGCAGCTATACATTGAGGATGTTGGGGTATCTACCATCTCCACTGACTTGCTTTGGACTCATATGTGATCTAGGAATAAATTTATTTGAGGGCTAAACAACTGTGATGTGGGGTGACTTATTAGAGCTATTGGTCTACCCGAATTCTTAAATGCAGTCTCTTCATTTAATCAACAAATCTTTACTAAGCCCCTGTTAGGTGACAGAGACCTGAGGGAAAAGCAGAGGACAAAACACACAAGATTCCACATTCACAGAGCATACATTCTTGTGTAGAAGACACAGACTTATATTTAATTAATGGAAATAATGACTGATTATGACTCAAACCATGAAATAAGTAAACCAGGTTATGTGACTGAGAGTTAATTAAAGGCTGTTTCAGATGGAATGGTCAGGACATGCTTGTAGAAGGAGGTGATAATGAAAGAAACCAGAA
>NW_011495051.1:12030797-12038618 GCF_000754665.1 Bison bison bison | reverse complement strand
TCCTAGCAGAGAAACTTTGGGCCGTAAAGATGCTGCCTCTACAAGACAATAACATGTTCTGGAAATTGAGAGACTTGCATAACTTGAGCATAGGAAGGAAACACTTGATGAATTTAAATAGAGAAGCAAGCAGTAGCTTGTTCATGTAGGATTTTGGGGGGGCATTTCCTTACTTTTGTGTTTATCATAAATGCAATTGAAATACACGGTGGAGTTATAGGTGAAGGAATGATATGGCTTAGTTTGATTTATATAACTGCAGAACATATGGGTGGCATGTCAAAGCTTGACCAGAGGTGGTAGAAGAAGAGATAGAGAAAAGAAGATTAATTCCAGATATAATCTGACAGTGAATGTGGGAGTTCAAGAAAAGAAGACATGAAGAATGTCTCCTAGATTCTTGAAATTCTTTTGGGGGGAATGGGTTGGAGATTGAGTGGGAGTAAAGATTCTGTTTAAGACATATTCAACTTGAGATGTCAGTGAGACATCCAAATGACAAGCTCAAATAGAATATTTGAGTCTGGAGATCAGCTGGGAGATCTCGGATGGAGATATATATTTGAAAGATTTTAGTGAAAAGGTAAGTTTAAAGCCTTGAGACAAAAAGAAGTCACTAAGAAAAGAAAATGGGTAGAAAAGAAAATAAAACCAAGAAATTGTCCTTAAGGAAAGCAAGATTCAGAAGTCTTGATTAAAAAAGGCAAATATTGAAACTCGATGACGTCCTTCATTTCATGCCTACACAAGCTCAATCTACTGTGGGTTTCTAAAACAAGTTAAGCAGCTACATAACTTTTTAATAGTTTATTTACAATGTTATGTTAGTTTCATGTGTACAGCATACTGAGTCAGTATTCTTATAGATTATACTCCCTTAAAATTTATTACAAGATAATGGTTGTAACTTCCTGTTGCATATTATATAGTATATCCTTGTTGCTTATGTATATTATACATAGTAATATGTATCTGTTAATCCCATACCCCTAACTTCTTCTTATTCCCTCTACTATCTAGTAACCAGTAGTTTGTTTTCTATATCTGTGAACCTGTTTTTGTTTTACTATATACATTTTTAGTATTATTTTTTAGATTCCACATATAAGTGATATCAGACAGTATTTGTCTTTCTCTGCAAGACTTATTTCACAAAGTATAATACTGAACTCATGCTTGTTCACTCTCATTATGAATATCCCTGTGAATTTTGCAAATTCCTTTCTATCCTTTCAGTTGTTTTTTAATATATTCTCTTCACTTCTTATTGTTTTGAATGTTCGGTATTCTCTGTACTGCAAATAAGATCTTAGAGGAAACCAATCTATTTATTTGTCTAAGCTAATTACCATTGTTCTGACTAAAGGAGAGAGCTCTTTGTGACAGTCCACTTCATGTGTCATCAATCAATGTAGAGATGGCAACAATTTCATTATACTCTGTGCTAAAGTTTGTACATAGAGTAGCTTGCCATCGTTTGCCTGAACATATGGGTTGTTTAGTTATAAGGGGACTTTGACCATAGCACGTAAGTGACAGGTCCAGCAAAATAAATATATTTACTGAATTAAAATTATGTTATTTCTTCTGCGTGAGGCACCATTCCTATTGTACCAAATCATAGTACCAGGACTTTTTTTTATCTACTCTTTTCATCTGTGTCTCCACTCTGAAAATGATTAGTGAGCATCATTCAGAAGTCTTGCAGAGATGCTGAATGAAGCAACAGGTGAAATGTAAATTTCAGGATATTGAATATGGGAACTGGCTAGAAAAATATGAAAGACTGATCATTTTTCCAAACTTCCCCAGCTCCACAAATAATCTTGTTTATTGCCCCAGAGCTTAGCTAAAATGGAGTAAAAGGAAATCAGGATTATATACTCTTAACTTTGTAGTTATAGACAGAGGAAAAATACTCATAGCATCAATTGTGAGGTGGGAAAATTTGCCCTTATGTTTTATTAACCACAAAATTTTTGTTTACTGTTATTCATTAATCTTTTTTCCCCTTAAACACTGTTGTTTTGAGACCTTTAATATGAAATGTTTGAGACAAAAATGTTTTAGTTGGCGATAGGAGTAATTTTGTTTCCCTGGTTCTAAGACAGCATTTGGATAATTACTTCTGTAAAGCCAGTGACTGTTATCATATGCTATCATATCTGGCATTTAGGTAGAGATTTTTTAAGTGTTCTTTTGTGGAAAGAAGAAACACATTATTGCATTGCAGATTAGAGTTGGTGGTTATTTGTATAGAAAGCTATTTTACTAGTTTCTGCTTTGGAAAAACATTTTACTAGTCGCTAAGAACAGGTTTTTGGCTTTGCTGCCAGCAAATGAACTCTATAAGAATTGTTTTTAAATCATTTTTTTATGTTACAAAAGTGACATGTTAAAAATGTCAACTGATAAAAAGTATACAACCTTAAATTTGAGAATTATGTTTAATTTGATAGGCAAAACTGAGAACTTAAGACAGGGACAAAACATCTCAGATAGCTCTGAGACACTGCTGGCAAGAGGTAAGGGAGGAACTAGGATATATAGGAGTTTTCAAAAGAGAGCAGGCAGTTGGCACATCAAAAGATTACTGTTATTTAAAGAAAATGAGGTATCTCAAAGTTGAGGAATACAGCATTTTTCTTTGTATTGTTGTTGTTAAATTGCTAAGTCATGTCCAACTCTTTATGACCCCACAGAATGTAGCATGCCAGGCCCTTCTGTCCTCCATTATCTTCCAGAGTTTGTTCAGATTTATGTCCATTGAGTCAGTGATGCCATCCAACCATTTCATCCTCTGTCATCCCTTTTCCTCTTGCCTTCAATCTTTCCCAGCACCAGGGTCTTTTCCAGTGAGTCAGCTCTATGTATCAGGTGGCCAAAATACTGGAGCTTCAGCAACAGTCCTTCCAATGAATATTCAGGGTTGATTTCCTTTAAAATTGACAAATTGGCTTGTCTCCTTGCTGTCCAAGACTCCTCTCCAGCACCACAGTTTGAAAGCATCGGTTCTTTAGCTCTTAGCCTTCTTTATGGTCCAACTCTCACATCCATACATGACTACTGGAAAAACCATAGCTTTGACTATATGGACCTTGATCAGCAAAGTGACACCTCTGCTTTTTAATATGTTGTCTAGGTTTGTCATAGTTTTCCTTCCAGGGAGTGTCTTTCAATTTCACGGCTACAGTCACCATCCAGTGATTTTGGAGCCAAAGAAAATAAAGTCTGTCACTGCTTTCACTTTTTCTCCATCTATTTGTCATGAAGTGATGGGACTGGAGGCCATGGTCTTAGTTTTTTGAATGTTGAGTTTCAAGTCAGCTTTTTCACTCTCCTCTTTCATCTTCATCAAGAGGCTTTTTAGTTCCATTTTACTTCCTGCCATTACAGTGGTATCATCTGCATATCTGAGGTTGCTGATATTTCTCCCAGTAGTCTTGATTCCAGCTTGTGATACATCCAGCTGGACATTTTATATGATATACTCTCCATATACATTAAATAAGCATGGTAACAATATACAGCCTTGTGGCAGTCCTGTCCCAGTTTTGAATGAATAATTTCATGTCCAGTTCTAACTGTTGCTTCTTCACCTGCATATAGGCTTCTCAGGAGATAAGTAAAGTGGTCTGATACTCCCATCTCTTTAAGGATTGTCCAGTTTATTGTTATCCACATAGTCACAAGCTTTAGCACTGTCAATGAAGCAGAAGTAGATGTTTTTCTGGAATGGTCTTATTTTTCCATTGTCAACAAATGTTGGCAACAAATTGTTGCCAACAAATGTTGGCAATTTGAACTCTGATTCCTCTACATCTTTGAAAGCCAGCTCGTACATTTGGAAATTCTTCTTTCAAATACTGCTGAAGCCTAACTCAAAGGATTTTGAGCTAGCATGTGAAATGAAGGCAATTGTATGGCAGTTTGGACATTCTTTGTCATTGGCCTTCTTTGAGACTGGAATGAAAACTGACCTTTTCCAATTCAGTGACCACTACTGAGTTTTCCAAATTTGCTAACATATTGAGTGCAACACTTTAACAGCATCATCTTTTAGAATTTTAGATAGCACCAGCTGGAATTCCATCACCTCCACTAGCCTTATTTCTAGTAATGCTTCCTAAGGCCCACTTTACTTCACGCTCTAGGATGTCTGGCTCTAGGTGGATGACCACACCATTGTTGTTATCTAGGTCATTAAGGTCTGTTTTGTATAGTTCTTCTGTGTATTCTTGCCAGCTCTTCTTAATCTGTTCTGCTTCTTTTCTTTGTATGTGAAGATGCAGAAGTCAGACAGCTCCTTGAAATCATTCCTTTAATATGCACCTCAATATTTGGGACCCATATCCTGTGCTTTAACATCCTAAGTTCCCTCAGGGCTCACTCTCAGGCTGCTGTAATGTGATGGCTTGAGGCTGCAACATCCTTTGTTTACTGATATGTTAGGCAACAATTTTTTGTTCAGTGATAATAAGTTCAAAAAGTTGTTTTTGTTTAAATCAGTTTACATCCTTTTAGTAGTACTGAGATGAATATTTCAGTCTGTTAAACAAAGGATTACAACTCACTTGGCAAATGTATTCTGTTTTTCTGGTAGTATTTAGATATTTATTCATGCATATTTGATAGTTTAAATGTATTTGAATGATAATTAAATATTCATATATAATGTACTCATTGTGTGTTAAATGTAATACCAGTGCATGTTAAAATCAATACAACTTTCAACTGAAATAAACTACCTGCACGTCTCATCCAGAAGCTTTGGTTTTATGGACTCCCCATTTAAGAGGAAAAATCTCAGACTGCTTGTGAATTTGTGAATGTCATAAATTTCACCGGGAAGAACTGTTCAGGTGCCTCTGCCTGTGGAGTAAATGGTGTGCCTATTCCTCAGGTCCTGTGGTGTCAACCCCAACAGCCGCCAGGCTACTGTGTTCACAGAGTGGGTCTTTGTAGAACTTGTAAGTAGACCTTGAGCTTTTCCTGAGGGCAGCCTTGTAATATAAACCCTATTTCCCAGACTCAACAAAAGACACTGCCGTAAGGAAAGGTGTTAAGACGTAAGGGAACATGGAGTTTGATAGGGTAGTGAAATCCTTTGAATGGTGGTCATGGGGATTTTCCTTTTTGTTGTTTGCTTATTCTTGTATAATAACAGAACTCCTCATTTTCTTTTGGGAACCACTCGTCCATCTCTAAATCACATGGTTTCTGTGTGACTGACACCCATGGCCCTCACCCTGCCATGACTCATAGGTAGTCATGTGATACTGACCTGGCTAATCAGAGCACCAGACACGGTCCATGACACTTCATCCTAGTTGCTTAAGCAAAACCACTGAAAGCCTAAAGAATTTGTTTTTTGTTTTGTTTTCTGGAATTTTTAGGAACTATTTGAATCTTCTTGCTGGAATCACTAGCCATAAGCATCACTTGAATCTAGGAGTCAGTAGAGACCATGTTTATTATCACAAGGATTCTGAGTATCTGAGAGGGTTAAAGAGGAAATAGGTAACATAGGAAATAGGATTTGAGAAAGAGACAAAGGTGAAGTTCTCTGATGTAGTTGGAATTCTTAGACTCAAAGTGCCTCATGTTGCTCCTGTTCTGTTATTTCCATTGAGTGTGTGAGCGCTTTTGAGTTTTTATCATTCCCTGCGACCGAAAACCTCACTCATACACGGATATTTTGTTGCCTCATTTTGAAACAAGATTGGAAATAGAACAGTGTTTTCTCTCCATTTTTAGATGGTTTTTTAAACTATTTTGTACTATATCAAAATAGTTTCAAATTATCAAAATTTGAAATTAAAAATAGTATGAAGAAAAATTATTGTTTATGCAGACTACCCAAATTTATTTTAACACTGAGTTAGCCAGTTTACTTTGTCATCTGTTCTCTTTCTCCCTCTTTCTTCAGATTTTCCTCTCTTTCTTTGTCACTCTCTCTTTCATATATATATACATATATATATATATATATACACACACACACACGTACACACACACATATATGTGTGTATATACACACATTTATACACATCACATATATATATGCCTACCTATGCATATAATATTTTGAGCAATTTTAAGGTAAGTTACACATGTAGTTTTACCCTTTATCCCTAAATACGTCAGTGTGTATTTCCTAAGAAAATGGATATACTCTTAATTTTTTTGCATCACAGTACAGTTATCAGCTTTATAAATTAACAAGAATATAATCCTTTAATCTACAGTACATCTTCCAATATTTTTGGTTTCCCAATAATGTGTTTTATGGAACTCCCCGACCCAGTCTTCTAGGAGACAGTCAACTAGGTCTGTGTCTAAGCCCTAGTTAAAACTCTGGAAACCAAAGCTTACGTGATGTTTCCTGAGTTATAATTCTTCATGTCTGTTAGCACACATCATTGGTGAGAGGAGTTAATACTATTCATGACTTCACCAGGAAAGAATAGCTGAATGATCCATATGTGCAGATCTTCTAAATTATGCCAATTGCCTCACTTCCCTTGTCTGGTTTTAATCTGCATCCTTCCATTGTAACTATAACCATAAGTATAATAGCTTTCAGTGAAAAAGTGAAAAGTGTTAGTCGCTCAGTCATGTCCAACTCTTTGTGACCCCATAGAATATAGCCCACCAGGCTCCTCTGTCCATGAAATTCTCCAGGCAAGAATACTGGAGTGGGTTTCCATTCCCTTCTCCAGGGAATCTTCCTAACTCAGGGATCATACCTGAGTCTCCTGCCTTGTGGGCGGATTCTTTATCATCTGAGCCACCAGCGAAAACACCAACTTTCATTGATATCTATCAGTTTTTCTAGAAAATTATGTAACTTGTGGGTGGTCTTGGGGATCTCTGAACTTGTGATTTGTGTCAAAAATGAGGGTGATTAGCAAAATGCCTAGACTCTTTAGATGGTGTCAGAAGAAAGGGCAATATTGTGGATAGTTCCCTAGCTTTACAGTATTAAATTGACACCATCTCTCTCATCCCCAGCTGTTAATAGTGCCTATGGTACCTCAGACACCCAGGAAAGGTCACAAACTTAAGTGTACTTAAACTTAAAATACCTCTACTCAGTGATTTCTGTAATTATTTTAATCTGAAAAGATTACTGTAAAAAAACAAATCTGTTTCTTTTGATCTGAGGGTACTTTAATAGCTCTTTCATAAGATGTGAGACATGCACAATGTCACTTCCTCCACTAGGTAACCTAACAGCAGTTTTGGGAGGAAACTTTCTGGGTGCAGCTCTTATTACCTCATTGCTGACTATGAGGAGGTGGGAGGTGAAGAAGAGCAATTGGAAGTGCTAAGACATGTTGGATTTAAACAAATTTCTGGCCCTCAAAACACCTTTGGAGACTTTGCATATTATAATATAGCAAATACTTGAGAAATAGTTAGTATCATCTCATAGTGAATCTTACTAGTGAGAGAAATACTACTAAAAGGAACAGAAGTCTAAAAAATGATTCAAAAAATGTGCTGTTCAGTTCAGTTCAGTCGCTCAGTCATGTCTGACTCTTTGCGACCCCATGAATCACAACATGCCAGGCCTTCCTGTCCATCACCAACTCCTGGAGTTTACCCAAACTCATGTCCATCAAGTTGGTGATGCCACCCAACCATCTCATCCTCTGTCATCCCCTTTTCCTCCTGCCCCCAATCCCTCCCAGCATCAGGGTCTTTTCCAATGAGTCAACTCTTCGCATGAGGTGGCCAAAGTATTGGAGTTTCAGCCTCAGCATCAGTCCTTCCAATGAACACCCAGGACTGATCTCCTTTAGGATGGACTGGTTG
>NW_011495051.1:11985823-12030630 GCF_000754665.1 Bison bison bison | reverse complement strand
GAGGAAAAGCAACAGAATGGGAAAGACTAGAGACCTCTTCAAGAAAATTAGAGATACCAAGGGAACATTTCATCCAAAGATAGGCTCGATAAAGGACAGAAATGGTATGCACCTAACAGAAGCAGAAGATATTAAGAAGAGGTGGCAAGAATACACAGAAGAACTGTACAAAAAAGATCTTCATGACCCAGATAATCACGATGGTGTGATCACTCACCTAGAGCCAGATATCCTGGAATGTGAAGTCAAGTGGGCTTTAGAAAGCATCACTATGAACAAAGCTAGTGGAGGTGATGGAATTCCAGTTGAGCTATTTCAAATCCTGAAAGATGATGCTCTGAAAGTGCTGCACTCAATATGCCAGCAAATTTGGAAAACTCAGCAGTGGCCACAGGACTGGAAAAGGTCAATTTTCATTCCAATCCCAAAGAAAGGCAATGCCAAAGGATGCTCAGACTACCGCACAATTGCACTCATTTCACACACTAGTAAAGTAATGCTCAAAATTCTCCAAGTCAGGCTTCAGCAGTACATGAACCGTGAACTTCCAGATGTTCAAACTGGATTTAGAAAAGGCAGAGGAACCAGAGATCAAATTGCCAACATCCGCTGGATCATCGGAAAAGCAAGAGAGTTCCAGAAAAACATCTATTTCTGCTTTATTGACTATGCCAAAGCCTTTGACTGTGTGGATCACAATGAACTGTGGAAAATTCTTCAAGAGATGGGAATACCAGACCACCTGACCTGCCTCTTGAGAAATCTGTAGGTCAGGAAGCAACAGTTCGAACTGGACATGGAACAACAGACTGGTTCCAAATAGGAAAAGGAGTACGTCAAGGCTGTACATTGTCACCCTGTTTATTTAACTTATATGCAAAGTACATCATGAGAAACGCTGGTCTGGAAGAAGCACAAGCTGGAATCAAGATTGCCAGGAGAAATATCAACAACCTCAGATATGCAGATGACACCACCCTTATGGCAGAAAGTGAAGAGGAACTAAAAAGCTTCTTGATGAAAATGTGCTGTTAGAACATGCAATTAAAATAAAAGTGGTCAGTAATCATGTGATGCTTTATTTCTTAAAGTCCATCTATGAACATCCATACATTGGGACCCATAAAAAGGATAAATGAATTTTCTTTCTTTTTTATTAAATCTGTAAGTCATTGGAAAATACACAAACCCACACTTCTTTACTTATATACCATTTATCTGTGGGAGAAGTTGAAAGTAATGGCTCAAAATGTTTCCCATCTTTGTCAGAGTCATATATCCTGTTGATTGTTTGTTTCCAACAAACGGTGATGAGCCATAAACTCTGAAGCCCTCTGTGCCCTATCTTCTCACCACTCTCCTCATAGCTACCTGAATCAGGTCCATTTTATCTGCTTTTGTGATTTTTAATCATTAGTTTGTAACCTTAACACCATCCATTTAGTTCTAAACAAAATATGTAAAGGTCTTTTGAAGGAAGAAAAATGAACATTTTGCATTTTTAAATTGCATTTAATAATTTAGAATCACTCATGGGTTTTGGTTCTTAGAAACTGCAACCAGATCCCATATCAGTAGATTTTATTATTGGAAGCACAGAGTAAAATTTGCATTGTAATGTATAAAAATGCTGATAAGGAGCAATGTCATGCTATGTGGTACAGCTTTGATTTACAGATCAAGTAGGGTGGCCAGTTTTTGATCATTCTCTGTGAATTATTGATAGCCTTAGATCAATGAAGTGGTTTCCTTTCAGCTTGTCTCAATTTACATTTCTTTCAGAGAATGCAGGTTTAGTTTGTAGGACCCTCTTTGTTTGACCTCCCTGAAACCTAATGGTTCATAGCACTTGTTAGAAGAGGATTCTATTACATCTTGATATTTTGAGTAAATAAAAATGTCTCATTGGAAGGAGAGCCTTTCCCTTCCATGAGGCAGTATTCCCCCTTTGTATCAGATTCTTGTAGGGTCCTGGTTCTTTTATGTAATTACTTTTCCTATTTTCTTGACCATGTAACATTAAAACTATTTTCCTTTTCTTTTCTTCTTCCTTTCTTCCTCTCCCTCCTCTTTTCCTTCCAACCTTCCTGTTTGTTCTATCTTCTTTTTGACATGACCAAGTTGGCAAGTGACAATTAAAGCCAATTAAAGCCATTATTGTTTCACCCCAAATCAAAAGTTTGCAATCACTTTTAAGTATACACTCCCCTTTACTCTTCTTGTGCAATCTGTTATCAAATTGTGTTGATAGTTTTTCTTAATATCTCATCAGTCTTTCCCCCCCTTTTTCTAATTTTTGCTATCATAATTAAGCACTTTCAATAATCAGCTATTTTCACTGTCTGCAATCTTGGCTTTCTGTAATACATGGTACAATATAATACTTCTCCACTTAAAAGCTTCAAGGGTTCAATCCCTGAAGTTAAATGGAAACTACTACAATTTTCTGGGAAGAAAGTAAAGTAAGCCCCCTACACATGAACCTTGAAGTTTCAGACTTTCAAATGTAAACGTGTGTTCCCATGTCCATTCACAAGTTAGTTCGCGTGTCTGATGCACATTGTCATATGCATGCGTCCTCTACCACTTGTTGTGGTTTTGTATACTTTGCTGTGCAGTACTGTTACTATGCACCAAGAGGAGCTTCATCATGAAGACCTGATGGAACTGCAGGCCTGGAGAAAGGACAAGGAGAAACAAGAGTAAGAAGAACTAGACAACCTAAGAGGTTCAGAAGGCAGGAAAGGCGGGAATTTTCTGTATTTGAGGAGACACTATTAGTTTTTGAGACACAGGGCCAGAATGTACCAGGGTACACGAAGGTTGCAGCAACCTTGCAGAAGGCAGTCCAGTGCTGCTGTGTTATCTATGGTGAGAAAAATAAAGGAGCTACTGCCCAGACATCACTGGATCATTTTTTTCAAAAGGGTAGACAGAATTGAATCTAGGAAGGAACCAGAACTTGTGCCATCCACATCGGGCGTGAGTGAGGCTGCAGCTTCCCCTCCATCTCGGTGCTGACGCTTCTTCAGCTCTCCCATCTCCTCTCTCTCCTCTGATCAGTAAGTCTTCCTGCCTGTTCACCCAGTGCCAGCCCCCGTGTGCCAGCTGTTGCACTGTACTACTACTGTACTGTAAAGTTAAATATGTTTTCTTTAATCTTAACATGTTTTCTTTTTCATGTTTGTTTTATATGTATTTGTGTGAAAAGTATTTTAAGCCTATTACTGTACAGTACTAATAGCCAACTGTGTCAATTGCATATCTAGACTAACTTTAGGGTTCCAGGTGGTGCAGTGGTACTGAATCTGCCCACAAATGCGGGGCATGCAAGAGATACGAATTCTATCCTTGGGTCGGGAGGGTCCCCTGGAGTAGGAAATGGCAACCTACTCCACCCTGGCGGACTACAGTCCAGGGGATCGCAAAGAGTTGGACAGGACTGAGTGCATGTACCCAAGCATACACACACACACACACACACACACACAGAAGCTAACTTTATTGGACTTAATAATAAAATTGAATTAACAAACGTGCTCTCAGAAAGGAATTTGTATATATAGAGGAACTGTATGCAGATTTTGATCTGATTTTCAGAGGGAATCTGTAATTAGAAAAAAAGTTAAAGATTCCTTTGGAAAATCATCTTCTGTCACAATGCCTTAAGTTTTTTAAGTTTTCCAGACAAGTCTGTATGAATGCCCTGAGTGGACAGCTCATCTATGCGATAGGATATTTTATTCTAGATCAGAAAACAATTACCATTCTTAATATGCAAAATATTTTAATGGCTGTATTTAAACAATTTTTTTTCTTTAAAATCTTTATCATTTATCCAAAATTGCCAGTGAACTCAAATTTTAATCAACTAAGACTTGGTTGAACCAATAATGCTATATCTGCAAAGTAGAATACTGTATAACTATTACAGCAGATAAATCTCCTTGGCTTAACATAGAAAAATGCCCCAGATGGATTGTTAAATAAGAGAGCAAGCTATGAGGGGTTTTAGATTAAACATAATTTTTTTTCTGAGAATTTAAATATATGCTTGCATGTGTACACATGTATGTACAAAGTTTAGAATGCTATACCCTATTTTATTAAAGCAGTTACCTAGTAGAAGTAAATGCAAATGTTTTTTTTTTAATTTATATGATCCGCTGGAGGAGGGCATGGCAACCCACTCCAGTATTCTTGTCTGGAGAATCTCATGGACAGAGGAGCCTGGCAGGCTACAGTACATGGGGTTGCAAAGAGTTGGACATGACTGAGCGACTAACATTTTCATTTTTCATACATTTAATTACTGATTAAAATTTTCATTAGGAACATGTATCACTTTTATATGCAAAATTGAAAAAAAAAAAAGATGATGTCTACAGTGAGCCTCTGTAAACTATATAAGCAAGTCTAAAGGTAAAATTCAGTTCAGTTCAGTCACTCAGTCATGTCCAACTCTTTGCAACCCCATGAACTGCAGCATGCCAGGCCTCCCTGTCCATCACCAACTCCCAGCGTCCACCCAAACCCATGTCCATCGTGTCGGTGATGCCATCCAACTATCTCATCCTCTGTCGTCCCCTTATCCTCCTGCCCTCAATCTTTCCCAGCATCAGGGTCTTTTCAAATGAGTCAGCTCTTCACATCAGGTGACCAAAGTATTGGAGTTTCAGCTTCAACATCAGTCCTTCCAATGAACATTCAGAACTGATTTCCTTTAGGATGGACTGGTTGGATCTCCTTGCAGTCCAAAGGACCCTCAAGAGTCTTCTCCAACACCACAGTTCCAAAAGAAAAAAAAAAGGTAATATTCAGGCTTCTCATAATGTGGCCTCTGCTGGTATTTCCACCATTACTGTTTACTTTGTTAGGGTCATCTGCAGTTTGTTGTAGTTCACTAACTCTGTTTTGGCCGAAGTGATCTCCCCTTTTCCCAAGTGAATGTATGGTGATGTCTCTGGACACTCCACTGACAGGGGTGATCCCAGCCTCCTTTAGGGGCTGACATGTGTCCTTAATCCTCCATCACGTTTTCATGTATCTAGCACCCCTTCCCACCAACACCAAGAGCAGAATTATCTGAACTTCAGAAGTTGGGTACCGCTGCCATTGTTTTTTCTAAATCTATGTGGAACCTGTAATTTTACATAATTTATTTAGATTGCCTCATGTTTTCTTTAGTGTTTTATCAGGGTAACTATGTAATTAAGTATGGATAGTGAAATCACTGCTATGATGAGTCAGTTTTGTATTCACTTTAATGGCCTTTGGGACAAAATAGCTATTAACCTACTTCACACCTGAGAGTGATCATTGTTTTCTGATCTATGACAGCATATCTTTTGGCCCAGAGACACTGCCCACTCTGGCCATTCATGTAGCCCTGGATGGAATAACTTTAAAATACTTGTCTTATAAAAAAATAAAATGCCTTTATCTTTTTTCTATTTTCTAAGTGCTTAAGGCCCAATGTCCCATTTAAGAAAAAAAAAAAAAACACACTTCCATAAAGGTATACTGACTGCTTTTCAACACCTTACTTAATCTTTCTATGCCATAGTTCTTCATTTGGTCATAACAGTAGTTCCTACCTGATAGAGTTGTTATGAGATTATATGAAATAATGATATTTAAAATGTGTTTAGAATAGTGCTTGGCACATATTACTGATTTTCATTTAATCCTCATTGGAGAGTTATCTTGAGAGTTTAGTAAAAATCATTCAAATATAGCACTTGAAACAGTGCCTGCCACATGGTAAGTATTCAGAATAATGTGTGGAAATAATTCTTCTTAATTTTTTTCTCCTTGTCTGAATTCTTCCCAGTCACATGTCGCAAAACTCTCTTAGCAGGTTTTATGCTCTTTTGTCTCAGAGAGGCTTGTATTTCAATATTAACTTGCGGAAATTTCCTGGAAGATAATGGTCTTCTCCTGGGCTTTGGGCTTTAAAGGTCCAGCTTCCTAAGAAGATGGTACTAAGTGCCTATGTTTAGAACTGGAATTTTGGGGGATGCACCATGAAGGTGACGGGATTTTGAAAGGAATGAGAAGCAGTTTGAAGGTAGATTTCCAGAGGCTCCTAATCTTAGCATACATCCCCAGGTGCATACACGGCAAAAAATCAAATAGCTGTTAGATTATGGATTTGTATAAAGAGGATTTCAGCTGTGGCCATAGAAGACTACAGGATGAAGTTCTTTCTCTAAAATGTCCTAAATTATGGGTGAACTCTGAAGGTGATACACCCAGTCATGACAGAGATCAGAATTTCCTACCAGCCCAATAAGCTTTTGAGGTTGAATATAATTTGATGAAATGAAAATAAAATCATTGGTAATTCTTGCATACACTGTAAAGTGAAATTCACAGGGCTTAACCAGGGAAATCGGGTCCCTTTATACACTACCTTTGTCCCTGTCAAACTGGGATTTGCCCCCTTAATGATCCAGAAGGACAGCTGAATATTTAATAATCTGAGCTCTGGGATCTATCACTCATCTAGTTGGTGTTCTTTGGGGGAGATGCAAATGGCTTTTTCCTACTCTTCATTCAAGGAATAGTGTTTAAAAGTTCTAAGAACATAAACAGAATGAGCTCCATCGATGATAGTACAGAACAGACACACGTTTAGTAAACTAGAAGTAATCTGAAAGAGTGAATAGTGGTCATTGTGAACTAAAAATTCTGAACCCAGTGATGGATGGCAAGAGAGACTCCCTAATGAAGCATAAGCCTTAGCTTTGTTGCAAGGATGAAACTAAGAACAATCTCCCTCAATGGGAACAGCAGACCAGAGGTGTTTTATCACCTAAAATCACTGCTGGTAAAATCACCTGATCCTGCTTATGGAGGTGGGGATTGTTTACACACACTTAAAGTCACCCTTGACAAGGAGGGTCTTTGTTGATTTCATTAAGTGCTCACCGAGTTTGCCTCAGGATGCACACATTTCATTTCCATGAGTATTCCGGGAGGACAGTCCATGTCATTTGCCAGCATCCCAGCCAACATAGACAGAATAAAATGTATCCACCATGGAACACAGGCTGAGAAACAATCCATCCAGTGTTTAATGAGAAACATTAGCATGCTCTTAAAAACACTAATAACAAGTTTAATTACTGTTCATTTTAGTGTGGATGGCAGCTATCCAAGACCTAACTCCGTACTAAATTCATTTTGGTAAAAGCGCAAAATAATAAATAAAATAAATGATTGTAATTACAAGTTATTTCCAAAAGTTAGACTTATATTAACATGACACTAACTCAGAAAATAAAATACTTTTTTTCTTTTTTTCCAGATTGCAATTTTCTCCTAGAGAACCCTTTCTCTCCTTTCAATGTGCTATTGTGTTCAAATTAATTTTCATTATTTTATTATAAAAGTGAGAGTATTATACCTTTTGGAATTTTGATCCCAAGGATAAAACATTGTTCCAAAAGCATCTGGAGTTTTCTGGACATTTGTTTATATTTCATTTTGATCAATTCATTCCAGCTGATTTCTCGTGTGTCTCCCGTACTTCTTGCCTTTCCAGTCTCCCCAGGGCGTTCCCCAGCTCCCTTACAGCTATGGTTCTGGGTGTGATTTTATTTCTGCAAATCACACATTCTAGCTGGGACCTGGCTTGGGATTTTCTGGTGCAGATGGCAGCAGAAGTGATGGCTGGAGCCGCCAGCTCAGTGGCGTTTCCTGACTTGAGAATACAGTTTCCCTCCATTGCAGGGGCAACAGCTGTTGTGGCAGCCTGGTGTGGGCAGAACCTCAGGCTGGGCTCTATTGTTTCCCCTCTCTCTAATTACAAGCTTTTTCTTCTTCCAGTATCAAAGAAAGCTTCTATTCTTTACATCTGAACCCTGAATAAGAAAGTTTCAGTGCCTACTTCATATATCGCAAATCTTTTGGTTATTCAATGGGATATTTACATGTAGATTTCTTAGCCAAATACCTGACACAGTGTGGATAATAAATATATAATAAATATTACCTGTAGTTTCTCTTTCCCTCTTCATGATGTCTAGGATGGTTCAATGTCAACCTGCCTGCTAGAAAACTTAAATGACTTCAGTGTAACTTTTAGTAACTTGGTAGCTGTGTATGACTCAGTAAAGATGTAGAGATAGTGTATCATAACGATAGAGCCAGAGAGTAGTGAATATTTAGAGTAAAATGATCCAGGGTTCAGCCATCAGAACTACTCTTTGGCCTTGAGCAAGATTTTCTGAGATGTATTTGTTCCATCTACAGTGGAGATGAACTGGGTTATTTTAAATGTTTCTCATGTTTTTAAAATTCATATACTCATATTCCAACTTCATTTACTTATAATTTTCAGTAGTGATTTTAAATAATAGGGATGTTCATTTCTTTAGTTAACTCATTGCTTAAGGTGTGTAATGGCAAATTATGAAGTTATTTTTTTATGTTTGCCATCATAAAGGTGGATTAATAACACAAAGAAGAAAAAAATAGAGGTAAGGGTAGTACATTTAATGCATTGAGGAGAGTGGGTAAGGAAAAGTCCTCTTTGTTTAGTTTGCCATATCATTGTGGTTCTCATGGTGATGCCTGGTCATTGTTTTAAAAATACGAATCTTGAGGCCTATTTGTCTTTGTAGTTTTTGTTGGTGGTTTTCTTTTTTTTCCTTCCAGTTAGAAACCATGATAATTGCGCTACAATTCAGAAAGTTTAGCAAAGGTATTCTGAGGGACTGAAAACTGTAGAAGAAAATAAACTATTTTAAAGGTGTAGGAAGTAGATACAAACTCTGACAGAGAAAAGCAGTTTTCACAAAAATGTAATCAGATCAGATCAGTCGTTCAGTCATGTCCGACTCTTCGCGACCCCATGAATCACAGCACGACAGGCCTCCCTGGCCATCACCAACTCCCGGAGTTCACTCAGACTCACATCCATCGAGTCAGTGATGCCATCCAGACATCTCATCCTCTGTCATCCCCTTCTCCTCTTGCCCTCAATCCCTCCCAGCATCAGAGTCTTTTCCAATGAGTCAACTCTTCGCATGAGGTGGCCAAAGTACTGGAGTTTCAGCTTTAGCATTGGTCCTTCCAAAGAAATCCCAGGGCTGATCTCCTTCAGAATGGACTGGTTGGATCTCCTTGCAGTCCAAGGGACTCTCAAGAGTCTTCTCCAACACCACAGTTCAAAAGCATCAATTCTTCAGTGCTCAGCCTTCTTCACAGTCCAACTCTCACATCCATACATGACCACAGGAAAACCCATAGCCTTGACTAGACAAACCTTTGTTGGCAAAGTAATGTCTCTGCTTTTGAATATGCTATCTAGATTGGTCATAACTTTCCTTCCAAGGAGTAAGCGTCTTTTAATTTCATGGCTGCAGTCACCATCTGCAGTGATTTTGGAGCCCAGAATGTAATAGAGAAATATAAATAACTGAAGTTGCTAGAAATGCACCCAACTAAAAGGGAAAAATCCGTAGAGGAAATGAAGTTATCTCATGGTCTTAAGCTGCTTAAGATCTTGGTGGATGTAAAGAATGATGCAAAATTCCAGGTATTCTTTTTCTCTCAAAACTGCTTTAAAAGTCCACCAAAAACCCAAGGCTGCCTTTTAGCTATTAAAATTGAATTTTAAAAAATTACATGGGATCAGATTTGGATTGGCATTATTGACTATTTACTTTTCTCTTCACACTAAGGATAGCAGTATCAGTGTTTGAATCTGGTCCTTTTGGTTGCAAAGAGGAAGAGTTTAGTCAGCTTAATTCAGGGGACAAATGGTTGTTACAATGACATACGGACTTAGACTGGCACTGAAAACGTAAGCGTTCGGAGAACGCTGCTGCTGCCTCTCTGAGTGTTTGGTACTCTATGTCCATCCACTCTGTTCCCCATTCCGACCTCTGGAACGCACCTGCTGACTCTGATTTTCTGTCTTTATTGTCCAGCTTGCCTATTTGCATAGTTTACTTCTTGTAGATTGTCTTTTGTTCCCTTTCTACAGCACACATTTTTTCTCTAACTTGTAACTTAATCTCGTGTATAAAATAGGAAGCTTTGCCTCTTTTGGGGAAAGGAAAGCATTTTCCTCTTTTCCCCTCAGAGTAACTCCTTCATTTGGGAATAAGTGACTAACATGATTGAGGAAATTGGAAATGGACTTACAAGAATTTGCCATTCATTCATATTCTCATTCTCTTGTTCTTTCTGTTTCTCAGTCATTTCAGTTCAGAGGGAAAGAAAGAAACCCTTTTGTTTATTTGTTTTGGCTGCATATAGGGCACGTGGGATCTTAGTTCCCTGACCAAGGATTGAACTTGTGCCCCCTGCAATTTTAAGACTCCAGCCTGCATTCTTAACCCACTAGACCACCAGGGAAGACCTAAAAGAAATCCCAATTTTTAATTCCAAGCTGTATTCTAGATTTACCATGAAAAGAAAGTGAAAGTGTTAGTGGCTCAGTGATGTCCGACTCTTTGCGACCCCATGGACTGCAGCCTGCCAGGCTCCTCTGTCTACAGAATTCTCCAGACAAGAATACTGGAGTGGGTCACCATGCCCTTCTCCAGAGGATCTTCCCCATCCAGGGATCGAACCCCAGTCTCCTGCACTGTAGGCAGATTCTTTACTGTCTGAGTCACCAGGGAGGTCTTTACCATAATGACAGCTATGAAAATTTTCCTTTTGATTTCTAACGTATATTGATCTACTGGTTCAAGATCCATAGGGCAGTGATTCTCAGCTGAAAGTGATTTTGATAGGGGACATTTGACAGTGTCAGAAGACACTTGTGATTGTCAGGACTGAAGGATATTCTACTGGCTTCCAGTCAGCAGAGTCCAAGGATGCTGCTAAACGTGGTACAATGTACCAGGTAACAGCCCTTGTTAAAATAATAATAATATTGCTATATTTAAAATAGATAACCAACAAAGAAGTACTGTATAGGGCAGGGGACTCAGTTTAAGACTGTAATAACCTAAACGGGGAAAATTGAAAAAGAATAAATATGTGTATGTGTGTATAAAACACTTTGCTGTACCCCTGAAACTCACACATTGTTAATCAATTATGCTCTAATATAAAATAAAAATTTTCTAGTCCCAAATATCAGTGGTGCCAAAGTTGAAAAATTTTTGCCATAGGAGAAGTACAGGGTTTGAGAGTAATTATTGCCTTTATATTCAAAAGCTCCTTTGTTACCTTTTCTAACTATCTCATCTCTTAATTATACCCTTCCAGATTCCCAGGGAAAGATATGACTGGTGAAGCCTGTTTTTGAACTAGGCTCCACAAAGCATAGACTTCTGCCAGTCTATGGGTTCCTTAGTCCAGCCCAAATAAGTATGACCCAACAAGGTATCAACTGTGACGTATAAAATAAAACATGGACATAGTAGGCTTTGTCTCTAAAAAAGGCAGATACATTTTTTTAGGAGGAGATGTGATTAAGCAGGAATCATAAAACATGTTGGAATAAAAATAAAATATAATTTCCTTGATACATAATAATTTTTAATTGACAGCAAAAATAATCAAGAGAATCATCTATTATATATATATTAAGGTGGTATTATTCAATAATATTGTCTTGGGTATTCAGTTATTATATTTGTGAGAACAGTTTATTTTTATTATCTCTGAGAAAAAGGAAAAAACAAATTACATATTGGATTAATTTGTGAGTTTTCTATTCCATTTGTACCCTGGGGAGTTCATAATTCTTATTCTAGGAACTCTTAGTAAGCTTTTTTCCAGAAGAGAGTCTCAAACCAGGAATGCAGAGGTAAAACAGGACACATCATAGATGCTGACATTCACCAGAAGAGGAGCAGGGAGCTGTTTTCGAGTGGGAAGTCTTATACAGGGATCCTGTTAGGATTTAATGGAAATAATGTGTGTCATTCCCACACAGCTTGCTTAATATTTGCCCCTGAAAATATTGAGATTAGAATGAATAATGAGCTGAAATTAAAACACTTTACTGTTAGTACTATTTGTTGGGAAACATTACTGATTCTAGCCCTGCTTTCCCTTATGATTAGGCAGAGAGGAGCCACTTTCCTGGGGAAACTGAGATCACAGTGTTCTCTCACAATATAAAGCACATGAGGCATGAAAAATAGCTGAGATCATAGATTTGGAAAAGATCGCTGTAGAGTTGTTAAACGAAAATTCTCCACAGACAATTTACTTACCTACTAGACTTTTATTCAGTGATTTATGACTTGGGTACTGTTTAATCTAGCAGGTGGAAGGGAGCTCTGAAGAGCAGTACAAGGTGAGAGATTTTTATAGACCAGAATAAACAGGGTAAGGAAGGTGTACTGCAAATGAATTAAAGCGGACTCCCTTTCCTTATATGGAACGAGGGATAAGTCTTGGAGCTGGATTAGGGTTAGATAAGAAGGCAAGCAGGAAAGCTCTGATTGGTTGACCTGGACCTTCCTTTTCTTGGAGAGCCCAGTAGGAAAGTTAGGTAAATTTGGGTTCGCTGACATGAGCTTAGCATGTGAGTGATTCCATATTGGACCTAATCTGGTTACTTTAACAGAGTCCTTGGTCTCTCACATAGTCTTTGCCTATGCAATAGGGTCAGTCACTTCAGAATTTTGGGAATTAATCTCAATGTCTTTCTATGAAAGGCAATAGCTGCTTTCCAGCATTTTGGCCAGACTTTTAAGAGCTTCCATCACAGCTTCACCACTTATTAGTTCTGTGAATGCTCTTATATTCCAGAATATTAACATGTTTCAGTTTTCGCATTTGTAAATTTGGGAAGACTGTATCTGTCTCACGGGGTTTTTTTGAGAAATAAGTGTGTTAATAGTGCCTGCAAAACACTTGTAACAGTGTCTGTATCAAATATTCTTATCATTATTAAGGCATGTTGAGCTTTTAGCACAGTGCTTGACACCTGGCAATTATTCAGTCAGTGGTAACTAGTTTTTATACAGTGCTGGGTAGTATTATTGCTAGAAACAAAGGAAAACAAATATTTATGGAAAGGGAGAATCCAGCAAATGGTCTATGAAGGTCTGTTGTTGCCTAAACCAACATATGGCTTTTGATAGTGATTACACTGGGTGGGAGCCATCAGTCAAGCTGGAAGAATGAGGCAAATGAGGAAACCTTTTCAGAAGACATGTGGATGATTCTAGGGAATTGGATGATGTTTGGCTGGAGGCATAACTTCACAGTAATTGAAAATTCCCCAAATATCATTTTTAAAGTGAGCTTACCTTATTTCTGTTAGTTGGAGGCATGTATTTTCACTCTGTGGAAGTCTTGTGCATTTGTGGATCCCATTGCAGGGTTAAGTGATGAGTTTAATGACAGTGGTGCTTCATGTTAGCACAGGATTTCATTTATTAAAGTATATCCTCATAAATAATCTCCTTGAACCTATACAGCTAAATATGGTAAAAATAAAAATATAAGACTGTTATCTCCCTATAACAAATAGGAAGATCGATGTTTCTTCATCAGATGTATACACAGCTAACCTGGAGTCAGTGATTCCAACTCTCACTGCTGTGCAGCAGGGCTCTTACTATCAGCATTTCCCAGCATTGACTTTATTCTGATTTCTTTAAAAAGGAACTCCAGCTAAAATCTTGAATTAGATGCTGATGGAAAATGAATCTAATTCCTCTTCCCCATTAGCCCTAAAGCTAACATACCTGCAGATCTAAGTTTCTCTTTTCTCTAAACCAGACTTCCCTCAATAGTCCAAACTTATCTATCACACAAATTCTAGAACTTTCAACTCATCGTCCTTTAGAAAAATCTAGTTTATCTACTACCCTGGAGAAAGAACAAAAGTATAATTCACTCAACTAATGTTGACTGATGGAAACAGTATGAGAATCTTACTGTGTGTTTTTGTACACTCATGAACAAGATACAATCCTTGAAATTAGGCAATTTGCTTAGGAGGGCAGGATAATTAAATATTTAGATAATTAAATATTCAGATAATATTAATATTATTAAATATTAAATAATAATATTAAATATTCAGGTAATATTCAGATAATTAAATAATTTAGTTTTACTCAGCAGTAAGTTTCTATGAAAGAAAAAAAAAATAAACAGTGTTCTTGATATATTACATTGAATGTAGCAAGAAATTATCTCTGAGGAAATTGCCTTTGAAACACAAAATAGGAGCCAGGCATTCAAAAATGTGGGACAAGAGTGAGCCAAATAAAGGGAAAAGTTCATGTAAAGATAAGAGTCAGGTTTATGTGGTCAAAGGATAAAGATAATTTCAATAAATATGGACTAAGTTGAATGAGGGGACAAATGGGAAGAACTGAATTTAGAAGCATTGGTGGGGACAGATATTCTGGGGCCTTAAGATGCCTCATAAAAGGAATTTGGATTTTATTCTATATCCTAATGCTATATATTGGTTTAAGCTTGGAGGGACTTGATCTGATTGAGTTTTTAAAAGAATACATTGACTAGTTTAAGAAGAATGGATTGTGGGGAAGTAAGAACAGAGGCTAGGCACTAGTAAGGGGCTTCCAATAAACTAGAAGAGAGTATAATGTTCAAACTGGGGTTGGGATAGTGGAAATTAAAAAAAAAATAGATCAATTCAGGATAAGTTATTCAGCTCCCAGGACTTGATGATGCCAATGGAATTGTCTTAGATTTGGGGTAGATGGTGACTGAAAGGGAAGAATTGAACGCTTCCTAGTTGGGGATCTGAGGAGCTGGGTGGACAATGCCACCGTCACTTGAAGTAGGAAAGACTTGAGGTGAGAAAAAAGGTCTTGGAGCTGAGAAAAGCAGTTCTGTTTTTTTTTAATATGTCTATAATTTATATTTTGTTTTAGATGTCTTCTCCCATGAAGTACAGGATAACAGTAGTTTCACTTGAATTTGAGCCTGTCCTTATATTAATCTAAGTTTGTAATTGTTTATTAAAAAGTTGTGTGTAGAAGAAAAATGTAATCAGTGTAAAACTTTGCATTCTTCTCACATTTCCCCTTGTTGATTTTCGGATTCTAGCTCTGTTTATTGTCTCTGAGCTATCTTGCAACTCTCTGTAAGTCTGTAGGTAACCGGTAGATATGTAAATTATTCTCTGTCCAGGAGTGATTTTAACTGAGTACTTCTCTTCTGTGGAAAAGCTAGTTTTGTCCACATTTCAATATTCTTTTACCCCATATGGATTTTTATTCCTTTGATTTTTCCCTTCCTTCAATTAGAACATCTTCCTGACTCCCCCATCTCATATAGGTAAAATAAAATCTTTAATGTGCATTCCCTTTTATATCTGTATGAGAGACATAGGTTTACTTTTTCCTGGAAATTATCTTTTAACATACTTCTGACCAGTGATTTATATTGCTTTTCTGGTCAAATGAACACCTATGTTTGTTTGTTTTGTATTGTTTTCCCACATAAATTGCTTTAAAGTTGTTCTCCCTAGTTCTGTATGTAATAATGTGACTTTAACACATTTCATTTCATATGTCTCCATTTTTTTGGAAAAATTCTCGATTCTCATGTGAAATAGCTGGAATCAATTTTGTCAATACAAATTCAAATGTCAAATGATTCATTTTATACCTCAGCACATAGAACATTACATTCTCCTGGTGGCAGGGAGAATTTGTAACAATCAGTCTTAGAACTTCCACAAGCCATTTAGCAAAATTTTAGACACTTCACGTACAACATAATTAGTTTGTCAATAATGAAAGATATCATTGAGTGGTTCCAGGCAAATTCATACTTGTCTCTATTCTCAGAAGTGTATACTTTAGTGACTAAGGTTCTAAGAGATTGTAACTCATTATTTTTTAGAGGAAACTAACTTGAAGCTATATTCTAAAGCTATCTTTTAAAAATAATTAGCTCATGACTCGTGAATTGGAGTGGTTCATTTTCTGTTTTGTCAAAGAAGAAGAAAATGTATTTCACTGACAAGGAAAAATAAACACTGCATCTTTTGCAAATGTATAGTTTAAATATTTAGAAAAATGTGATTCATAACTCAAAAAAGATAATGATATAATATCATTTTCAGAACTGTATCTGGACAAGTACTTTTCCTACTTATACAACATTAATTGATTTTAGGGTATCATTTGTGTTAGTTATTATTAATACTTAAAATGTAAATCATGAAGATTAAATAAAACATAATTAATTTATAAAAATAAAATTAATCTAACATTTATTTTATAATACCTTCAAAAATATTATTCCAAGCCTGGCAAACTTTAACAGATATTTTAATTTCATACAAATCAAGTTTTGAATGTGACTATTTTAGGGGAAATATGGATGGAAACAGAATTTTAGTCAAAAAATCGACTTCACAAAAAAATCATAGATTTATTTATTGACATACTTAATGGGTTTATGGCATCTACGAGAACTACTTTATAAGTAGAGTATAAAATGAGTTGATGATCACCAATTTTTTTCTGATGTTATGGTAATAAAAACTTAAGTGTTACCCAAAACATATTCTTTGAGTTCTGGTAGATGGTTATTGGAAGAGAATGATTAGATGCTTTCTAGTTTGGGAATTTGTGTATCTGGGTAGACACCATTGTCCTGACCTGAAATAGGAAAGAATTATGGTGAGAGGGAAGGTCTTGGAGCTGGGGAAAGAAGGGATAGTTCTGTTTCTAAGTTACATCTAGAATTCACATTTTGTTGTGGATGTGTTTTTAGTTGAATGCACTAGAGGCTGACTATAGTCTTCCTGGGACTTGAGCCTTTATTTCTCCTATATCAGGATCTCAGCTTCAGTTGTTTGCTTAGCAGTTATGTGTAGAAAAAAAAAAATGCATTGCATGGAAAATTATTCATCTTCCTTAGGTTACCATCTATAAAATGCTTACTTTAAAAATCCTAGTTGAACTTTTTTCCATACTGGATTGGCATTTCTGGTATATTTCTAACAGTTCTAAGACAAAATATTTCATTTGTCTTTGAGAAGTTTTAGACTTGGGGAAATGTTTGGGCTAGGGGCTGTCCTGAAGAAACTTCTCGTTTATGTTTCTTCATTTGTGAAAGGGAAAGTATATCATCGTTTCTGGAAACTTGGGGCTGCCCCCTCTTCCTTATATTAGACTACATTTTGAATTGAACTTATATTCCCTTCAAATAAAGCAACAAGCAATAAAATGGGTATTTTCATACTTCCATAAGCTCTCTGCTTTAAGGGGAGATCCCCATTAGTATTAACCATTTTAGCTCTAAAACCTGCATTGTTGATGATTGAGTGTAGATCACATAGAGGTGTCTTTGCCTTACAGGGGAGTCTTTTTATGGCTTAGAGGGTACAGTTCAAAGGTCAAAAGGAAAGTATTTGGCCCTGTTCCTAACATTTTTCAAAGACTCATGGTGATAAAGAATCACAAGTCTCTTACCACATTTGGTAACCTGAGAGACAGATTTCTCTGTATTCAGTATAAGAATATTTTTAAAGAAAGAAAACATCATTTCTAATCAAATACATATTTTCCAAAGAAATTTTTCAAAATGTGTGTTCTTTTCCTTTGGGCCAGTATATAAGATCTGGAAATGTACACACATAGCAAATCATACAATTATTCCTTAAAAGAAAAAAAGTTATGCTTGGGCAATCCTCTTTACTTTCCTTAAGGAAAAAATGAGCTCATTTGTTAGAGTACCCAGGGAGTCTTGATCTCTTAATGAGTATTCTTTGGATATTTTTTCATAATTGAAGATTAAAGATTGATGTTTAGCTTATGATTCTGTTTCAGTAATCACTGCTGCTGCTGCTGCTAAGTCGCTTCAAGTCATGTCTGACTCTGTGTGACCTCATAGACGGCAGCCCACTAGGCTCCCCCGTCCCTGGGATTCTCCAGGCAAGAGCACTGGAGTGGGTTGCCATTTCCTTCTCCAATGTGTGAAAGTCAAGTCGCTCAGCCCGACTCTTAGCGACCCATGGACTGCAGCCCACCAGGCTCCCCTGTCCATGGGATTTTCCAGCCAAGAGGACTGGAGTGGGGTGCCATTGCCTTCTCTCAGTAATCACTGCCGTATTTATTTTTAATCTGTCCCCAAAATAAGAGTGACATATGTTGACTAAAGCAGCATAACAAAGACTGATGTTTGATAGATTTGGGAAGAGGAAGGAATAACAAGTTTTCTTCTCTCTTTTCTCACTTGTTGCCAGCACTGATGTCAAGTTTCAGGACAGGCTCTAGATGGCAAAGAGGCAAGTAGAGAAAACTGTGCTTTGTTTCTGTGGTGGTCTCAGAGCCCGTGAATTCTATGGGAGAGAGATAGCTTATATAGCCTAAAATTTTAACACTGAAAACTTGGAGGGAAGCTGGCCCAAGATATATCAAAAGAATAACCCTTCTGTCAGAATAGAATAGATGTCTGACTTGTCATGTTATGTATCTATTATGTTCTCAGAAAGACTAAATATCAGCCTGTCTTGTATCCAGCTGGTACTGCTGCTCTAAATGTACATTTTTAAGCAATTTTTCCCCTCGGCATTATTTAAAGCATAAGTGGTTAGATTGATAATTAGAACAAAATATATTTAAATATGATTTATAAAATGAAAAAATAATGATTAGAAGTGTATATCCTAAATATAGAAAATACATGATGAATATATTTAAAATAATTTTAACCTTTACAGCAGTGAAGTGCCCAGGGTTAATTTTAGCAAAGAGAAATTTAGACAATGAGTTGTATACAAAGAGTATTGAAGAAAGTGTTGGATATCAGTTTTCCTTTAAGATTGGTGTACTTTTAATCAGCTTGTGTTAGCATATGAGACAGAGACCAAAATAAAGCAAAGGATAATTACCAAAAGTATATGTACTTAGTCTTTAAATTTCAACTACATTGAGAAAAATTGTGTTCCTCTAATAACTTCCCAAATGGCAACTACAGGAGTCATAGGAAAAACCCACTGTATTATGGGCACAATTATTTTTCAGAATAAATTTAATCTAGAAACTTTTGCTTATTAAGCCCAGACTTTTCAGTTCTTGTAACCTAATATTTTATGATTTTTTTGGAGTGGGGGAAGTAGGGAAATTCTTATATCAGGATTCACTGGAAATTCCTGTCCAGAAAAACTTGACAAAATTGTGCATATTGAAAAATATTAAAAAAAGAAAACAGAAAATTGACATGTGATAAAGTATTATTGACTAACATACAGATTTTTTCAAGTTTCATGAAATGTTATGCTAGAATCCATTATTTGTTTTCACACCTTGTTCAAGATTCCACATGTATTTATTTGCATTTGAGCAGCTTCAATTGCATGTAACAAATTCTGATAAATTCTCTTTTCATTTATATTCTGTTACAAATATTTTCCTAGTTATGGCTTCCTTAGATACAGCCATAATTTTAAAATGGACATTTAATTCCAAATACATGAGTTGTTTAAAGACTCTTTGATATTAAATTCTCATTTTGATATTAATTTCTCATTTAAATGCTTTCTTTTCTGCAGCCACCCTCTGTGTTTTTTCGGTCTTTTAACTTTATTGAGGCTTTCAATGGCTAAATCAAAGATCTCTTGGTAAATGTCACAATGCACTTGAAAATATGTGGAGTATTTTCAAATATCTTTTTATATTGATTTTTCTAACATAATTCAACAGTGATAAGAGAATAGACTCTGTATGATTTCAAAACCATTAGACCATGAATTTTTTGCACCATGTTTTATGACCCTGGATATGTTCCAGTGTCTTCTGATTTACAGTCTATGGGAACTTGAATAGGATTCGTATCCTGCTGTTGAGTGAAAATTGTATGAATCTTAATTATGTTGAATTGGTGCTTTTCAGATCTACTGTATCCTTCTACTTTTCTGTCTATTCATTTGATTAATTTTTGAGAGTTTGATATTCAAACTCCAACTAAAAATCTTAATTTATCTACTTAAAAATAATTGTAATATAAGTAACTATAACATGTAGTGGCTCTATACGTAAGTTTGTTCTGTATTTTCCAAGTCTCCTGAAAATATGTTATCATACATTTGTAACTTAAACACTATAAAAGAAAAAAGTGTTTTTTTATTAATCTTTAAAATAAGAGTTACAGTAGAGCTTAGCTGTTGTCTAAAGGAAAAATCATGTGAGTTTTGGTATCATTTTCATATTTGTAATTAGATAAATAGCAATGTTTTTAAACTTTTTTTTCTGTATTTTTTGAAAAATACATTTTAAATAGCCAATTTAAAACCTTTTGGCTGAAATTTGTTGCTATAATTCCATAAATGGACACCAGTTGATTATGTTTTTATTCTGAAGTTTGGGGAAATTTACCTCTTGTACTTCATACTCCTGTGATAGGAGCATTTAACATTTACATGGTCTTTAAATTGACCTGGCATTTTACAGATTATAAAATATGAAAGGAAAATTATATATCTATATCTATGCAATATATAAAGCATATTTCCATGAATATTATCTATTTATTTCAAAAATAATAATAACTAATGGCAACAGTAAGTAATAAAAAGGAATAGATAATCAGAAAAATGTGTGATAACAAGCAGTCCTAAAATAATTTTTTTTTTTTTTTGGTAAATAATATGGTTTGAAGTCTGAGAAGTTCATTTTGAAACATGAAATTCTGTAAGCATTCTTTGATGATGATAGCATTCTTCTTATGACTTAGGAATTTTTAAACATGGTTTAAATATTTTATGTACAGCAAAAGCATTGATTTAATATTTTATCCTTGTTAGAAACAAAAGGATTTCCACTAGTTTTCCTTTGGGTTCTCATTTTTCCCATGGGCAGGAACTGTGACAGATTATCCATTTCCACAAAACTGAAGCTAGTCCACCATTTTCTGTTCAGTCAGAGGTACAATTCATCCATAAAGTGTTCTCACAGTGTGTTTCATATAGAGAAAGAAACTAATATGTTGTAAATCTACTGCAGTTACTTTCCGTGTCTTGTTTAGGCAACAATAAAAGCAGAGAGAGACTTAAACGTTTATTTACTTGTCAGACTGGACAAAATTCTTCAAAAAGAAAAATTGTAGGCTACCTTAACCACTTTGGCAATTTTAACAATCTAAAAGGAAAAAAAAAAAGATTGATTTCTGTTTAGCCACTTTTTTATATTATTATTCTGTGGGTAGCACTATTTTTTTTCCTAGACATTTCCCTCTCTCAAAATTAAGGGGTTATTTTAGAACAATCTTACAGTGCTTCCTGAAGAACTAAAGTTCTCTGGGAGACCATCTATTCTGTGCTTGAATATGTAAGGACTGACTATGTCTGAAGGTATTGAGATAATGCATACATTCTGTTTAAGTGCTCTGTAGTGAGCTGATGTTTTTAAGCCTGTAAGATGCAGTTGCAAAGAAGATGTAAATGGAGAATTCACTCAGTAAGCCAGAAAGAGTTACCCAATTAAAATTTGGGGTCCACTCATCCACACTAGTAAAGTCAATCTACTGACAGAGAGCTGTGGTGAAGGAGAGTGCAGCCCCCCACGAATTTCAGGGAAAGGTTTTTAAAGGCAAGGTGAGGGAGAGATCCACAAGGATGGAGATCTTATGCCTGCAAAACCTAAAATATTTACTATTTACTATCTGGCCATTAAATAAAATTGTCAGACCCCTATTCTATATGAAGGGTTTATATATACAAACATATAAAATATCTCTTTTTGGGAAATTTCTAATTTTCAGCTGTTACATTTTGCCTTAGGCTTGGAGCCTATTTTCCCTCTCCTGTTTCGTATGACAGGGGCATTAGAGAGGAGTGTGTTGTTTCTTATGTGTGTAACCAAATGCATTTAAATGAAATTACAATGACATATGTCCTTGGTTTTTCACCCCTCTAGTGATATACTTCGGTGGCTTTCCTGGTAGCTCAGTGCTAAACAGCCTGCAATGCAGAGACTCCAGTTCTATCCCTCAGTCAGGAAGATCCCCTGGAGAAGGAAATGGAAACCTACTCCAGTATTCTTGCCTGGGAAATCCCGTGGACAGAGGAGCCTGGTGGGCTACAGTCCATTGGGTTGCAAAAGAGTCAAACATGACCTCGTGACCAAACAACAAAAAGTGATGTAGTTAACTTATTAATATTCATGATTTATTTCATTCATCTTAGCCAGAAAATATTACTAAACTGCATATGTGTACAGCAAATAAAATGCCGCTAACCCCTGACTTCTGATATTTATGATTTGTGAAGAAGACAGAAAATTAAATAGGTATCACAATACCATATCATAATATTCAGTACTACTAAATAACATAAGAATAGGTCATAGTAGAGAGACAAAGTCAAATGGTAAAATATTTAGTGTATGATTGGAACACTGGACATTTATAACCAAATTTCTAGCTTAATCGAGCCTGAGATAGGGACATTGTGATTATTGTCCCAATATTTTTACGAACAAGTAAATAACTTTCTAGTAGTTGTAGTGTATTATTGATTTTAAAAAAGAGAGAAAAAAACAATGACAAAATATATTTTCATGACAGTAAATCGTTAGACCTTTTGAGAAACCCCTTTAACTAGAAAGCACTTGTTCCATTAGAAAGTAAAGCTCACTGGCAATGTCACTTTGAACTTATAAGCGATGTCAGTTCTCTTCTCTCAGGGAGTAAATGGTCAGCCATGCAGGTCTTATCAGCAGTAACAAGGCAATTCAGACTAGAGGACATGGAGACTGAAGGGTGGGATCTTATTTTATTTTTTCCAGTATTTATGGCTTTATGAACTTGAAAATAAAGGCTAAATATTTGGTTTCACTTTGCTTACTTTAGCTGTGCTATCCACCAGCCAAGTATGACTGTTAAAATTAAATTAAAGTGAATAGTTTCTTAATCACACCAGCCGCCCTTCAGATGTTCAGTAGCTCTATGTGGCTAGTGGCTACTACATCGGACAACGGAGATTTGGACATTTCCATTGTCATAGAAAGTTATCTTGGTAAGGACTTGCAGTTGTATTAATCACAGTCATTTCTTTTATGCTCTCTAAATAGATGTTATTTGTCATATCCATGTTCATACAACTTTTTCTTTTCTTAATTGCACTTTAAGGAATAAATCTTTGAGTTCTTTGTGTCTTAACTTGATATGAATTCCTTCAATGTTTTCTTCTTCACCTGGGATCCACACCATGCAAAGAAGTTGCAACCATATTTACTTTTCAATATTTTGATTTTAAATGTGTTCACTGAAGTTAACATAAATACAGAAAAGTGCTTGTAGATCAGTAAATCTTCTCAAAGTAAACACATACATGGACCCTAACCAAAGTCAAGAAACAGAATGGTCTTTGTTAAAATTGTATTTATTCAGTAATTAATGTTTTCGAATGAGTAAATTTTTAGATTCTTTCTATTTTGTGATTAAATTTAAAATTTCATTGAGTAAGTTTTGGTTCATTCAAGGAATATTTAGACAATTTTTAAATTATCAATTTGTCTCTTTCATTTTCTTCCTTCATGATGCTCATAATATTGGCCTCTTTTGTTAATTATATTCATTCTCACTTACTTAAGCCATAGTTGAGAGATGTGCCTGAAGGGAGAGTAGCCAAGGGCTGAACATAAAAAGTTGAAGTAACCATGTTCTACAGTTTAATGCTTTGACCGTCAGTTTTTACTAGCATTCCAGTCTGAAAATCTGAACCACACTGCTACTGCTAAGTTGCTTCAGTCGTGTCCAACTCTGTGCGATCCCATAGACGGCAGCCCACCAGGCTCCCCCGTCCCTGGGATTCTCCAAGCAAGAACACTGGAGTGGGTTGCCATTTCCTTCTCCAGTGCATGAAAGTGAAAAGTGAAAGTGAAGTCGCTCAGTCGTGTCTGATTCTTAGTGACGCCATGGACTGCAGCCTTCCAGGCTCCTCGGTCCATGGGATTTTCCAGGCAAGAGTACTGGAGTGGGGTGCCATTGCTTTCTCCGCTGAACCACACATCTGAATGATAAAACCATACACGAAGAGAGAATGGTAAAATTATTGTTTTTTAGAGTTATTCAATATGTTTTATTTGAAGAGTAATAGTCATGCAGAGATGTAATTGTAAATCAGTGAATTTTCTCATCATTAAAAATATTCTTCCACAATTTAAAAAGGTTGCAAGATATTCCATCCCATGATGTACCATGATTTAGTTTACTGCCTCCTTTTGGAAATTTCTGGCTTTCTTCCTAGTCTTCTCACCCTGCTTTCCACAATGCTGCAAAGATGAATTATGTGTATTTAACATGTTTATGCCTATTTCCAGTATTTTCTTAGAGTAAAATTCCTAGAGGCAGAATTTTTGAGTCAAAATGCATGTGAACTTTCAAAAATAAATTTTAAAAAATTAGAATAGTTTTAGGTGTATAGAAAAATTTCAGAGGTAGTATAAATAGTTCCTGTATACCACATAGCTAGTTTCCCTTATTATTAACTTCTCATTAGTAGAACACATTTGTCACAATAAATGAACCAATTTTGCATTATTTTTATTAACAAAAGTCCATACTTTATTCAAATCTCTTTTTACCTCATGTCCTTTTTTTGTCCCAGGATTCCAAGGACACGACATTGCATTTAGTTGTCAAGAATCCTTAGGCTTCTTATGGCTGTGACAGGTTCTCAGATTTTGTCTTTCATGACCTTGGCAATTTAAGGAACATTGGCCAGGCATTCTATAGACAATCCCTCAGTTGGGGTTTTTCTGACTTTTTTTTTCCTTCTAACATATTTAAATGACATATAACACTGCATTATTTTTAGGTGTATAACATGATAGTTTGATGTATGTATAGGTTGCAAAATGATAGCTACAATAAGTTTAGTTAACATCCAGCACCACACATAGTTACAAAGTTTTTTTCTTCTGATGAGAGCTTTTAAGCTTTACTCTCTTAGCAACTTTCTAGTATACAATACTGGAGAAGGCAATGGCACCCCACTCCAGTCCTCTTGCCTAGAAAATCCCATGGACAGAGGAGCCTGGTGGGCTGCAGTCCATGGGGTCACTGAGGGTCGGACACGACTGAGCAACTTCACTTTCACTTTTATGCATTGGAGAAGGAAATGGCAACCCACTCAGTGTTCTTGCCTGGAGAATCCCAGGGACGGGGGAGCCTGATGACTGCCGTCTATGGGATCACACAGAGTCGGACACGACTGAAGCGACTTAGCAGCAGCAGCAGCAGTATACAAAACAGTATTGTTCACTATAAATATCATGCTGGACATTACATCCCTGGACTTACTCATAATTTGAATTCTGTACCTTTGGACCTTCTTCGCCCATTTACACACACCCCTCCCAAATCTGGGATCCGACGACTATCTGATATCTGTATGTATGGGTTTAATTTTTTTTTAAAAGATTCTACCTGTAAGTGAAATCATACAGTATTTGAATTTATTTGTCTCACTTATTTCACTTAGCGTAATTCCTTCAAGTTCCATTCATGTTGTGGCAAATGACAGTACTTTCTAAATTTTTATGACTGATTAATGTTCTGTTGTATATGTGTATCACGTTTTCTTTTATCCATTCATCTTTCAGTGGTCACTTGGGCTGTTTCTATGTCTTGACTATTGTTAATGATGATATAGCAAACACGGGAGTGCTTCTTCAATATAGTGATTTCATTTCTTCACATAAACACACAGAAATATGGTGGTTCTATTTTTAATTTTTTGAGAAAACTACGTACTGTTTTCCATAGTGGCTGCACCAATTCATATTCCCACTAACAGTTTACCAGGATTCTCTTCTCTCCAAATCTTCACCCATATCATTATTTTTTATTTCTTTGAATTGTATGGCCTAGTTATTTATGAACACAAGATTTGGTCAATATGGCTTTGAAGATATTTTACAAATTTGTTGCAATCAATTTATAGATATTATATATTATATAATAGGGAAAAGAAATGTATTTCATAGAATTGAAAAATACACAGGTTTCAAAGTTTAAAATATCTCTGATTACAAAATCAGATACAAAAGTGTTATATATGAAGTCCCTGATTAACTAAGTATTGAAGGTAAATCACTGAATAGATGACCTAGGTCAAATTCATTTAGCTTTTTCACATATCAGTTATGTGTTTTGTTCTGTATCTTAGAAATAACAAGCTACTGTATATCTTGTGAAAATGAAATAATCAATGGAATCTTTTTAAATTTAATTTTTATTTTAAAATATTATGTTTGATTTATATTGTGTTAGTCTTAGGTTTACAGCTAACTGATTCAGTTATACATATACATATATTCATTTCTTTTTCAGATTCTTTTCCATATAAGTTATTAGAGAATATTGAGTGGAGTTCCCTGTGCTATGGAGTAGGTTCTTCTTGATTACCTATTTAAACATAGAAAGTATGTACATATTAATCCCAAACTCCTAATTTACCCCCACGCCCTTTCCTTTTGATAACCGTAAGTTTGTTTTCTGAGAGTCTCTTTCTGTTTGGTAAGTAAGTTCATTTGTATCATTTTATTACATTTTAGACTCTACATGTCATATGATATTTGTCTTTGTCTGACTTATTTCACTTACTATGATAATCTCTAAGCCCTTCCACATTGCTGCACAGAGCATTGTTTCATTCTGTATTATGGCTGGGTGACCTTCTGTTACATGTATGTACCACATGTTTTTCACTCCTTCATCTGTCAGTGCACACTTTGGTTTCTTCCATGTCTTGGATGTTGCAAACAGTGCTGCAGTGAATGTTGAGGGACAGTTATTATCACAAATTAGTATTTTCTGTGGATATACACCCAGAGTGGAATTAACAGATCATGAATGTGGTAGCTATCTTCTTAGTTATTTAAGGAACCTCTATGCTGCTCTCCATGGTGGCGGAACCAATTTACATTCCCACCAACACTATAGGAGAGTTCCCTTTCTTCCACAGCCTCCCCAGAATTTATTCTCTGTAATCTTTTCGATGATGGCCACTCTGGTGTGGGTGATACCTTGTTGTAGTTTTGATTTGCATTTTATTAAAAAGTAGCGATTTGAGGCATTGTATCACGTCTTTTTTCTCTTAAACTGTGTGCATACCATGTACCTGATGAACTTACCTTCTGGAAAGTGGGCCCTTTTTGAACTCTTTTTCCAATGCTCAGCCCAGGACATTTCTTGAGGGTAGGTATTGTTTACAACTCCGCAAGCCTTCTGAGTGCCAGGGGCTGATTGTGCTGTGCTTAGTCGCTCAGTCAAGTCCGACTCTTTGCAACACCGTGGACTCCTTAGTCGATGGGGATTCTCCATACAAGCATACTGGCCTGTGTTGCCCTGCCCCACTCCAGGGGATCTTCTCAACCCAGGGATCGAACCCAGGTCTCCTGCATTGCGCCCAGATTCTTTACCATCTGAGTCACCTGGGAAGCTTAGCACTGAAGGACTGATGAACCCTGGTTGGAAGCATGTAGTTTCAGGGAGAATCTACAGGGGGCAGCACGTTCTCATCCCCCACTCTGGTTACTGTGCAACTGGAGACTTGGGACTGGTGATGGTGAGTTCTGACAAAACATGGTCCCCTGGAGAAGGGAATGGCAAACCACTTCAGTATTCTTGCCTTGAGAACCCCACAAACAGTATGAAAAGGCAAAAAAATAAATAAATAAATAAATAACACTGAAAGATTAACTCCCCAGGTTGATAGGTGCCCAATATGCTGCTGGAGAAGAATGGAGAAATAACATCAGAAAGAATAAAGAGACGGAACCGAAGCAAAAACAAACAAACAAACAAACAAAAAACAGAAAAACACCCAGTTGTGGATATGACTGGTGATGTGGTAAACTGCAATGCTGTAAACAATATTTCATAGGAATCTGGAATCATAGGTCCATGAATCAAGGTAAATTGGAAGTGGTCAAACAGGAGATGGCAAGAGTGAACATCAACATTTTAGGAATCAGCAAACCTAAATGAACTGGAATGGGTGAATTTAACTCAGATAATCATTATATCTACTACTGTGGGCAAGAATCACTTAGAAGAAATGGAGCAGCCATAATAGTCAACAAAAAGTCTGAAAGGCAATACTTGGGTGCAATCTCAAAAGTGACAGAATGATCTCTGTTTGTTTCCAAGGCAAACCATTCAATATCACAGTAGTCCAAGTCTATGCCCCAACCAATAATGCTGAAGAAGCTGAAGTTGAACATTTCTATGAAGACCTACAAGACCTTTTAGAATTAACACCCAAAAAAGATGTCCTTTTCATTATAGGGGACTGGAATGCAAAAGTAGGAAGTCAAAAGATACCTGGAGTAACAGGCAAATTTGGCCTTGGAGTACAAAATGAAGCAGGGCAAAGGCTAACAGGGTTTTGCCAAGAGAACGCACTGGTCATAGCAAACACCCTCTTTGAGCAACACAAGAGAAGACTACACATGGACGTCACCAGATGGTCAATGCCAAAATCAGATTGATTATATTCTTTGCAGCCAAAGATGGAGAAGCTCTATACAGTCAGAGAAAACAAGACTGGGATCTGACTGTGGCTCAGATCATTAAGTTTTTATTGCCAAATGCAGACTTAAATTGAAGAAAGTACGGAAAAACGCTAGACCATTTAGATATGATCTAAATCAAATCCCTTAAGATTATACAGTGGAAATGACAAATAGATTCAGGGGATTAGATCTAATAGACAAAGTGCCTGAGGAACTATGGAAAGAGATTCATGACATTGTACAGAAGGCAGTGGTCAAGAACATCCCCCAAAAAAAGAAATGCAAAAAGGCAAAATGGTTGTCTGAAGAGGCCTTACAAATAGCTGAGGAAAGACAAGAAGTTAAAGGCAAAGGAGAAAAGGAAAGATATACCCATTTAAATGCAGAGTTGCAAAGAATAGAAAGGAGAGATAAGAAAGCTTTCCTCTGTGATCAATGCAAAGAATAAAGGAAAACAATAAAATGGGAAAGACTAGAGATCTCTTGAAGAAAATTACAGATACCAAGGGAACATTTCATGCAAAGATGGGCACAATAAAGGATAGAAATGGTATGGACCTAACAGAAGAGGAAGATATTAAAAAGAGGTGGCAAGAACACACAGAAGAACTATAAAAAAAGATCATGACCCAGATAATCACGATGATGTGATCATTCACCTAGAGCCAGACATCCTGAATGCAAAATCAAGTGGGCCTTAGTTAGGAAGCATCACTACAAACAAAGCTGGTGGAAGTGATGGTATTCCAGTTGAGCTATTTCATATCCTAAAAGATGATGCTGTGAAAGTGTTGCACTCAATATACCAGCAAATTGGGAAAACTCAGCAGGGGCCACAGGCCTGAGAAAGGTCAGTTTTCATTCCAATCCCAAAGAAAGGCAATGCCAAAGAATGTTCAAACGACCACACAATTGCACTCATCTCACATGCTGGAAAAGTAATGCTCAAAATTCTCCAAGTCAGGCTTCAACAGTACATGAAGCATAAACTCCCAAATGTTCAAGCTGGATTTAAAAAAGTCAGACGAACCAGAGATCAAATTGCCAACATCTGTTGGATCATCAAAAAGCAAGAGAGTTCCAGTCCATTATTTCTGCTTTATTGACTATGCCAAAGCCTTTAACTGTGTGGATCACAGCAAACTGTGGAAAATTCTTAAAGAGATAGGAATACCAACCACCTTACCTGCCTTCTGGGAAATCTGTAAGCAGGTCAAGAAGCAGCAGTTAGAATTGGACATGGAACAGACTGCTTCCAAATAGGGAAAAGAGTATGTGAAGGCTGTATATTATCACCCTGCTTATTTAACTTCTATGCAGAGTATATCATGTTAAATGCCGGACTGGATGAAGCACAAGCAGGAATCAAGATAGCCAGGAGAAATATCAATAACCTCAGATATGCAGATGACACTACCTTTATGACAAAAAGTAGAGAAGAACTAAATAGCCTCTTAATGAAAGTGAAAGAGGAGAGTGAAAAAGTTGGCTAAAAACTCAAAATTCAAAAATCTAAGATCATGGCATCCAGTCCCATCACTTCATTGGAAATAGAATGGGAGACAATGGAAACAGTGAGAGACTTTATTTTTGAGGGCTCCAAAATCACTGCAGTTGGTGACTGCAGCCATGAAATTAAAAGACGTTTGCTCCTTGGAAGAAAAGCCATGACCAACCTAGACAGCATATTAAAAAGCAGAGACATTACTTTGCCAACAAAGGTCCATCTGGTCAAGGCTATGGCTTTTCCAGTAGTCGTGTATGGATGTGAGAGTTGGACTGTGAAGAAAGCTGAGCACTGAAGAATTGATGCTTTTGAGCTGTGGTGCTGGAGAAGACTCTTGTGAGTCCCTTGGACTGCAAGGAGATCCAACCAGTCCATCCTAAAGGAGATCAGTCCTGGGTGTTCATTGGAGGGACTGATGTTGAAGCTGAAACTCCAATACTTTGGCCACCTGATGCAAAGAATTGACTCATTGGAAAGACCCTGATGCTGAGAAAGATTAAAGATAGGAGGAGAAGGGGATGACAGAGGCTGAGATGGTTGGATGGCATCACCAGCACGATGGTCACGAGTTTGAGTATAGTCCAGGAATTGGTGATGGACAGGGAAGCCTGGTGTGCTGCAGTCTATGGTGTTGCAAAGAGCTGGACACAGCTGAGCAACTGAACTGATACCTTTGATCATGTAGATGAATCTGATTAATTTTTAAATTTGTTTTTCCTGCTCTATCCCTGTCACTACACCCCCTAATTCAAGTCCTCAGGATATCTTGCCCAAATTGGTTTGTTGTATCATGGCTGTCCCACTAAAGCCATCTTTCATATAATGATTAGAGAGCTCTAGCAGCTATGGAGAATACATGGTGAAGATGAATATAAGCATTAATGTTTATAATCTGCCAGTACCTTCTAGTGGTTCACATCTGATGTGTAGCAGGTGAACAAGTTTTGTTATCATCTGCTCCAGCTGGGAAAATTCATTGCATGATGCTCTTCACTTTGAACTCGATGTTTTCCTGATTTTTGGAATGTTCTTTCTTATCCCTGTCCCCATACCTATCTCTGTTAATACTGTACAATTTGACTAAGGGATTCCCTTCTCTTCTTCAGGAATCCTTCTTAGGATGTTACTTCTCTTCATGCCTCTTTAATTCATACTTGGACATAACACTATCATTATAATTATCAGCATATCTGTGCAACTCTAGTGTATGTCATGTTTCACTGGACACTGATCTTCTTAAAAGTGGTATTATTAATTTTTGCATTCTGGAGTCAGGCACAAGACCTGGGATACCAAAGGTGCTCAATAAATATATGGCAAATGAGTGAATGAATGCCTGAATGGATTTTCAGGTCTACTCATTAATTTAAAATTTTAATTAATTTTAAATGAGTTTAATTTAAAATGGGCTTCCCTGGTGGCTCAGATGGTCAAGAATCTGCCTGCAATACAGGAGACCTGGGTTCAATACCTTTGTCAGGAAGGTCCTCTGGAGAAGGTAATGATTACCGACTCCAGTATTCTTGCCTGGAGAATCCCATGGACAGAGGATCCTGGCGGGCTGTAATCCATGGGATCACAGAGTCAGATAGAACTTAGCGACTGAACAACAGCAAACAACATACCTGGGGCAAAATCAGTGGATCTTTTTGATCCTTGCCTTTCACCTCTTTAAAATGAAATGATGACAAGTTCACAGAGAACTCCTTTCACTATCTTGGTATATTTTCTACCAGACTTCCTCCAATGTTTTTTTTTTTTCTTTTTTCTTTTCAATTAATGGGGTATAAAAGGTAAGGAAATTAAGAGGAAGTAAAAGGAAAAAATTAGAATTAAAAGTATAAAATTTACAAAAATAATAGATAATATTTATTGTTATCTGTTATTGTTTTCCCTTTTTAAGTGTGTTATTTACTGACAACATAGTATTCCTTAACATGAATGTACCATATATGTTTCACAGTGTTCCCATTTCTGGACAGTCCCCATTTCCATTTTTACCTAACTACATGTAATATGGCCTTGAGGTTGGCACTTTGCCTGTATATTTGGTGTCATTTCCTTTCTTTTGGCTCTGAGGGATAGAAGGTTTCTCATAGACTCCTCTAAACTCTTCACCTATTTGCCTTGCCATCAACAGTGTATTGATCACTAGCAAGTCTCTAACAAGTTATTATATTATAGAGTAGTCATCTTTAAAGAGAATTAAAACTGTCTCATCCCCTTTTAAATAATAGTTGGACCTTCTTCTTGTACTTATGAGACACTTTTGAGAATTTGAATGTCTCTTGATCCCTTCAAGTAGATCCAGTGACCTGGGGTGGCATTGATGACATTTGAGAAGGACACAGCTGTATTTGAAACTATGAAGTTAGTAGATGAGAAACGCGCTCTTCGGAAATGTAGAAGAATGAATGTTTTCTTTGAGAACTTGAGCAGTCACTGTCATATACAATAGACAAGTTTGTGTCTCTGTGTAAATTGCTATGTGATTATCTGTCCCATACACTCAAAACCTTATTTATTTTGAGTATATCATATCAATGCTGCTATCCACAGGATGCAGAGAGGATGCTGTGTAATGTGTCATCCTCGACACTGTAATAGAAAGAACTCATCTCCCTACCATGTTACACATATTGGTCTGCATTTCCCAGTCTGTGAATTACTCCCTTAGAGGGAATTTCTACCTTGGAAGAATTTTTAACTCTTTGAGGGTACCAGCAAGCCAGATAGCAAATTCACCTTTTGTGAACTGAATTTCTAAATTCAGAAAAGGTGAGAGTTCTGAATTCCATTCCTATCTTTGTAAAGGATAATCTCCGTGAGGACTGGTTAAGGTTGTAATTTGTAAGGAGGGATTCCTAGATTCAGTTCTTTTCTCCATATGGTTTAAAATTCCTCTCACCTTAGTTTTCTCACAGGTAAATAGGTTTATTGTAAGGGTTAAATGATAGATAGAACTTAGATACAAATAAGAACTCAATAGGGAATTCCCTGGTGGTCCAATAGTTAGGACTCTGTGCTTTTACTGTAGCAGGCACAGATACAATCCCTGGTCTGAGAATTAAGGTCCCACCCACATGCCATGTGGTATGGCAAAAAAAAAAAAAAAAAAAAACTCAATAAAAGTTAGCTATCATATTATTAGTCTTCTTATTATTGTCATTATTAATCAGAAAATTTGTACACCTGTCTTCCATGCCACTGAGACCTGACTGTCCCTGTAGAACCTGATACTTTTTGAAATAATAACCAGCCTAGGGAAACCCAGTTAGTGGAGAATTCTGCTAACCATTTATGGTCATTTCCTTTTTTCAAACCATTTTGAAACAGAATATTACAGATAATCCCACTTACACTTTTTTTTTTCTTTTGTCTTTCCATTTAAGCTCTTGGGAGCACAAAGTTTTAGATATCTAGTCTCTTAAAGCAGCAAATTGTTTAAGCAAGAAAATAGCTTTATTGATCAGATCCTGATTAACTTATTGGCATTTGGCTTTGTGGATACAAATGCCGAGCTAAGATTTAGGAAAGCTGCATTTAGACAAGCTCTGCCTCTTAACATGGTAACTGTGAGCCTCTACTTTTCAGGTTGTTATCCAAATTATGGGATTTGTTAATATCTGAGAGCGCTAGTATCCTATGATTGATTCAGGAAAGAATAATGCTTTAAAGAATGGGGGATGGATTCTGTTCCCAGTTCCTCAGGTAAGCAATTATTATGGTATTATAAATAGTCAGGAAAAACCTTTTTCCGATTTGACTCGCCACTGGATAGGTAAGCCATTGAAGCATTTCCGATGAGATTAGATTATCTGGACAACACCACAGAACCACTGCTGGATTGGGTTAAGTTCCGGATGTAAAAAGCTAATAATGCAAGCTGTGAGCAGAAGTGAGTTAGCCACACAGGGAACCGGCAGATGCAGCCACTACCAGCACAGCTCCTTTGTACAGTTTTCCTAAAGGAATGGTAGCAGTACCATTGTCCCTGGAGTCTTTCTCTCTGTTGCTTTGAGAAACTCACTTCTTGGTACAGCCAAACACTTTCATATTCAATGTGGTTGCCATCTTTCAAGTAGACCTTACAACATAATCTGTCATGTCCATTTCTGTGACTTTATAGTATTTGGCACTTTCTGGGCCTTGAAACAAACACAGTGTCAGCAAATTAATTTCTTCATCCAGGAGGAAAGGGCCAGATTGTTGCCTAGTTGTTGCTGGTGGACAGAAGCTCTGTTTCCAGGTTGTCAGTGTGCTGGTTTACCCGTGTTTGATCTTGGAAACTAAAACGTGCTGGTTTAATTTCAGAAGGCGTTCTTATCCCTGCACCTCTTGGTTCACCGATGAGTGAAGACTAAAACCTGCTTTTTATGTGATCTCATGTTTAAAGAAGGCTATTTTGATGTTCTATTGACAAACTGATTACAGTGGAGTAGTATCTGACTCCGCAATTAGGATTTACTCAGCACTTAGGGTGAAAACCGTGTCTAGTAAAAAATGCCCTTAGAAATCCATTAAGTTGAACATAAAGTGCAGTCTAAATTGACTTGTGTACAATTCTATGAAGTAAAATATGTATTACATATATGAAAAATGCTTATCATTAAACTAGACTCACTTTCTGCACACACTATAAGATGATTACCTTGAGAGAAGTTCCTAGAAATGACAGCCCGTTTAGACACAGTCACTTTGTGTCTCCCTATTCATTATCTCCTGGTTATATTTAGTGCACAGAAGGGCAGGCAGCCTTACTCAGACTACTTAAATTCTTGTTTCTTGCCTTCTTTCTTTCTGTCCCCAGATGTGTATACTTAGAACATTGCAAGCTAAATGTCCAAATGGTGCAGCTTCTCTATAACTAGGGTTAGCTCTATAGTCATAGAGGGAAACAATGTTTTAAAAGATGTTTCAGTAATAGGCTCCTGCAGAGAATCAGTTTAAATTACTATTTGCTACATCAGAAAACATTTATTGAGCATCATGTTATGGACTCCAAATGGGTGTATTGAAACCCTAGCCCCCAGTGTGATGGTTGGAGGGCCTCTGCTGGACCGCTGGGAGGTAGTTAGGTTTAGATGAGGTCATGAGGGTGGTCCCTAATGATGAGATTAGTGTCCTTATAAGAAGAAGAGAAAGCTAGTCAAAGCTATGGTTTTTCCAGTAGTTGTGTATGGATGTGAGAGTTGGACTATAAAGAAAGCTGAGCACCAAAGAATGGATGCTTTTGAACTGTGGTGTTGGAGAAGACTCTTGAGAGTCTCTTGGACAACAAGGAAATCAAACCAGTCAATCCTAAAGGAAATCAGACCTGAATATTCATTGGAAGGATTGATGCTGAAGGTGAAATTCCAACACTTTGGCCACCTGATACAAATAACTGACTCATTAGAAAGACCTGATGCTGAGAAAGACTGAAGGCAGGAGGAAAAGGGGGTGACAGAGGATAAGATGGTTGGATGGCATCACTGACTCAATGGACATGAGTTGGAGCAAGCTCCAGGAGTTGATGATGGACAGGGAAGTCTGGTGTGCTACAGTCCATGGGGTCGCAAAGAGTTGGACACGACTGAGTGACTGAACTGAACTGAACTGAACTGAAGAAGAGACAGGAGAGTTACCTCCTTCCCCACCAGCACACATGGAGGAAAGGCTATGTGAACCCAAGCTGGGAGGAAGCCAGTTGCCTCCAGGAATCAGCTCTCACTAGACACTGAATCTGGCACTTTGATCTTCGACTTTCTAACCTTCCGAACTATGAGAAATAAATGTTTTTTAAGACACCTGGCATTTTGTTATAGCAGTCTGAACTGACTAAAACAACTTACTATCTTCTTGATCTAGATTTTTTAAACCAGGGAAATAATGCTGTTGCCTGCATGTGAATGAAAATGTGATACATAATAGAGATGGCATTGTAGGTTACTGAAGGAAAAATGGACTAGTAAATAAACCATCTGGATGGAAGCACTCTGCTATCCATGTAGAATATAAATTAAACCCATATCCTTCAAACAAAACAAAATCATTTGCACATAGGTAAATACCTAATTGGGACTTCCCAGGTGGCGTTAGCGGTAAAGAACCTGCCTGCTAATGCAGGAGACATAAGAGACATGGGTTCAGTCTCTGGGTCAAGAAGATCCTCTGGAAGCTGCTAAGTCACTTCAGTCGCGTCCGACACTGTGTGACCCCATAGACGGCAGCCCACCAGGCTCCCCCGTCCCTGGGATTCTCCAGGCAAGAACACTGGAATGGGCTGCCATTTCCTTCTCCAATGCATGAAAGTGAAAAGTGAAAGTGAAGTCACTCAGTCGTGTCTGACTCTTAGCGACCCCATGGACTGCAGCCCACCAGGCTCCTCCGTCCATGGAATTTTCCAGGCAAGAGTACTGGAGTGGGGGGCGTGGTAATCCACTTCAGTATTCTTGCCTGGAGAACCCCAGGGACAGAGGAGCCTGGTGGGGTATAGTCCATAGGGTTGCAAAGAGTTGGACATGACTGAAGCAATTTAGCATGCATGCATGCAAATACCTAATTATGTAAATAAAATGTTAAAATTTTAAAAATAAAATGTAATATAATCTTTATAAGCTTAAAATAGGGATGAGTTTCTTTAAGAAAATGTAAAATTCAAACCTTCACTATAAGAGTTGACATATTGATCCATGTAAAAATATCCTGTTAAATAAAAATCCCTGTATATAGCCAAGTTACAAACTAGAAGGCAATGGCAACCCACTCCAGTACTCTTGCCTGGAAAATCCCATGGACGGAGAAGCCTGGTAGGCTACAGTCCATGGGGTCGCTAAGAGTCGGGCACGGCAGAGCGACTTCACTTTCACTTTCACAAACTAGAAGTAGATGTTTATAACACATATAAGCAATATAGGATCAATATTTCATATTTATAAAGAAATTCTATAAACTAGCAAGACAATAATTAATAGGAAAATGGACAAGCAAGAATTGAAGTGGCACTTTCTAGAAGAGACCATACTGGACTGACAAATAAATAATTGATAAGATTTCAGCTTCACAAGAAATTGGTGAAATATATGAGAAATAATGAGATAATGTATCACATCTAGGAAATTAGTAAAATATTTTAAATGTTTGCAGTACCAGGAGTTGATAAGTGTGTCTAGAAAAGGGAATTTTAGACCCTATTGCCTTTTATGTAATTTGATAAACCCAACTTGAAGAGCAATTGTGTAGTATCTGATAAGTAAAGTTGTACCCATTTTTATCCTAGTAGTTCTGTTAATAACGATGAGTTAAGAAAAATTCCCTAGTATATGAGCAGGGAAACTTATATAGATTTAAATATATATGTATATATATATATATATATATTTAATTTGACTGTGCCGGGTCTTAGCTGTGGCATGTGGGATCTCCAATCTTCGCTGTGTCATGCAGAAAGTTTGGTTGTGACATTCGAGCTCTTAGTTTTGGCGTGTGGGACCTAGTTTCTGGACCAGGGATGACCTTCATTGAAAGTGAAGATTCTTAGCCACCGTACCACTAATGCTAAGTCAGGGAAGTCCCCCAGACATAATTATGGAATTATTTGCATTAAAAAATTAAATATAAGGCATATGTTTATTAGAAGGTCTTTTTATTTCTTGTTCTTTCATGTATTTATTTAGTTTACATCGTCAATATACAATAAACACTTTAAAAGCCCTAAATTATCTCATGTTTATTAAATGGAACCAATAATTCTACATCTATAAATTACTTAAATTACAAGAAAAAAATTGCTCTATGCCAACCCAGTGTTTTAAAAAAACCAATAAGCTTGTCAAAGAGACTGTATTCTTGGGGAAGGGACATTCTTAAACTGGTATCTTAAGCCCAGGAGTTGCTGGCAGAAAGAAAGAAAAAAGATGTTCTCAGATAAGAGAGGTCTGATCGTCTCTTCATAGAACGGATGACACAACTAAAGGAAATTACTCCTAACTACATGCCTCAATGTACTAAATCTCAAATGCAGTGTCAAGAGAAAACAAAAACATGTGCCATGGCAAAAGGGCAAAAAAATTAGCAACATTTATTGGTTTTGTTCTATGTCAAGCATATTATAAATGTAGTTTATGTAAAGTTCAAAGTAAAGGGAAAAATATTGCAATATATTGTAATGTTTTTGTAAAAACATTAGGGAGCAATGTTTTTGTAAACAAATAATAGAGACCGTAGTGGTAATCACATTATTCAGTACAGTGAGTGGTATACCGGAGGAAGTGGGAGATTGAGCAGCAGGTCACAGAAAACTTCAGCTACACCTGTGAAGATTTGGTCCATTAAAAACAGTTTTGAAACAAATTTGGCAAAGTGAAGATATGGTGTGGTGCATTTATGAATTTTTCCCTAGGTACCTGTTAGTGTATTTGAAATATTCCAGACGTTTAGAAATTAAAAAAAAAATTATCATTGCAGTTATTTTTGCAGTGTGTTAATAATTTAGCAGCTCTGTGAAATGTATGGCAACACAGGGTAAATTGCCCTATACTTAATATTTTCAATGATAACAATGTATAATTTAGAAATTTTACCTAGAATTCACCTCTATTAACTCTGCACAGCCAAGTAGTTCATTTTAGGACTTCTATATTAATCAACATTGTTCTGAATGTAATTCAAAGATTAGTGCTAGAGGGATACATATCTATGGGAAGGCTAAGTGAACTGAGAGGACTCAGATCATTTACAGATTTACTGCATATAATTTACATTTTTATATGTTTACATAAAGAAAAAGTTAAGCTACACAATGAAAGCATTGAATATGCTTAAAACTTCCTGCTCAACAACAACAACAAAACTATAAACAAACTGAATCAAGTCATACATTGATTTTAAAATCAGTAAATCTGAAGACATTGCCTCTATTTTCTTTAGTTAGGATACTTCTGGATACTTAATATGTATTTTCAGATTTAAATTGGAGCAAAGAGAATGAAGGATATATATAAAATTTAATAGCTATCTTAATTTTTTTTATTAACTGTCTTTGGTTACATTTAGATGTCATGCAAGAAAAAGAGCAAATACTTAAAAAACCAATTTTTTTTTTCCAATGGATCTTATGATCCAACTTATGACTTTATTTTCAAATATGAAGGCAGGCATTCTAGCAACAATTAGTTATTGAGTATCTGTTCTGTGCCAGATATAGTTCAAAGTGCTGAGGAAGGAGCAGTGAACTGAGTATATGAGAAAGCCCTGCCCTCATATTATTTGTGCTCAAAGGAGGAAGGGGAGGGACTTACTTTCTCATCAGCTTGGGATTTGTGGTTTTAGAAACAAGAGATGTGGTGCTGTCCACTGAATGGAGTTCCTTGGATGATTGTGATATGTTAAAAATTACAGAAAGAAAACACACACTGGCTTTTCATATTATATAAATGAAAACATTCATAGTAATTTTCTGAGAATGGCATTCTCAAACGATTTAAATGCAGAAGAAAAATAAATAATTGAGTCTGCTTTTCAACTCTACCAAGACTGACTCTTTTATTGTTTTTCCTTGCCAATTCTACTGAGCTCATTACTTGATTGATGGGTTTTTCTTTTTCTTTATTTACTGGAAGAGTAAATTATCAATGTCTTTATTCAGTGCGAAATTTAAGTGAAATTTAAAGCACACTTTCATTCAATTAACTCTTTAGTTTTTTTTTTTTTTTAAATTAAGACCTTCTGTGTGTGTCAGGCATGATCCCAGGCTCTTGGGTGCTCAGAATGCACAGATCCTCCTCCAAGGTTCTGTGGTCTAACCATGAAGGATGACAGGTGCTCTTAGAGGTATATAATGGTTCCAAGTAAGAGGTCCTGCCTGAGGTTCAGAAGCTTTCCAGTTGGAAGTTATTTTTTGTCGTTGGGGCTTTAAAAATGAGTAGAGGTGTGCCAGATAGCGAACTGTGAGGTGGTCATTCCAAGCAACTTAACAACTTAGTGATTCGTGTCAATCATTTAGTGCATTCTTTGCCTCAGTGTGCTATAACTTCTGTATGTCATCCATCCGGTCATTCATTTATCCATTGTGGCTCAGCTAGTAAAGAATCCACCTGCAATGTGGGAGACCTGGGTTTGATCCCTTGGTTGGGGAGATCCCATGGAGAAGGGAAAGGCTACCCACTCCAGTATTCTGGCCTAGAAAATTCAATGGACTCTATAGTCCATGGGGCTGCAAAGAGTCAGACACTAGTGAGCGACTTTCACTATGCCATCAAATTTAGTGGGCTTCCCAGAAAGCTCAGTGGTAAAGAATCTGCCTGCAATGCAAGAAACTCAGGTTCAGTCCCTGGGCCAGGAAGATCCCCTGGAGAAGGAAATGGAAACCCAGTCCAGTATTCTTGCCTGAAGAATCCTATGGACAGAGGAGCCTGGCAGGCTATAGTTCATGGGGCACAAAGAGTTGGTGACTTAGTGACCTAACAGCAACAATGACAATCAAATTTAGTATACTTCTTACACTACTGTGTTGCACATTTGGTGAGCAATGGTGAAAAGTGTAAGAAAGATAGATGCTGCATTTACCTTCGTTTGACATGTTGGCACCAATGGCTAGAGTTATAGGTGTTTAAGTATTCTAATCTGAAGGTTTTTTAATTCAAAATATTTGAATTATTATAGTCAGATGGGTAACATGATTTGGTTTTGAATAAAAGTACTTAGTATATTCTACAGTGAACAAGAACATTTTGAGGTTATATAATGTATTGGATCATAGTCTAGAACCTCATCAAAAAACAAATAAAATTCTCCTGGAGCTTTCTTTATATACTTGTTTCCACATAATCAAGTCATTTCTACTCACTACAATTCTGGATGAATACAAAAGTAAACAAAGCAGTTTGAGGTACAGTAACTTGTTTGGTTCTGACAGCATCCTTAAGTATCATGAATATAGACACCGTGACTTTTCCAAAAACATAGGAATGGTAGGTGGCCGAATTGCAATTAGATTCTAGTGTTCTCTTTACCATGCCCATGAGAAAAATCTGGAATTCCTAGATGCCTCTCATACAATTTTTTCCTTCTGATGTAAATTTTTATAGCTTAAAAATAACTTCTGTTTCTTATTTAGCTTCCTTTTAACAAGAAGGCAAATATTTTCTCTTTTTTTTTTCAGTAAAATAAGTGAAACACTGAAGTAATGTAACTACCAATATACAAATGTTTGCATTTCTAAATATGGTATATTTAGGGAACTGTGAACATAACCATTTGTGTGTGTGTGTGTGTGTGTGTGTAAATAAAGCTTCAATAGATTTAGTCACAAATATATTACAAAATAATATATTTAAACATATTAATATTTTATTTCATATGATATAACCATACGCTGAAAATGAATTTGGAATTTCAAAGACACAGAAAAATATAATCCATCAATGGTTCTCATTCTTTATTCTTGGTGAATCCTTGCCTTTTAGGATATTTACTTTTGCTGAAATGATAAGGCATATAAATGTAAAACATAAGTGAAGAATTTAGAGAAGCTTAATTTTACTAGGAGAATAAACGGGCAGTAGAGATTAAGGAAACAGGGAGCCACTGAAAAAGGTTGGGTGAAATTTGCTCAGTTGCTAAGTCGTGTCCGACTCTTTGTGACTGCATGAACTGCAGTATGCCAGGCCTCCTTGTCCCTCAGTATGGGTGGAACTGGAAAGGGCTTGAGGGAGATGGGCTCCAAAGTCGGGTGAGCAGGAACAGGAAAGTGATAGCTGCAAGGAAGGGTCAGCAATCATGTATTAAACAGGTATCTCTGCAAGACCCAGAGCTTGATGTTGTGGAGTTCTCAAGATTCTTGGGGTCTGAAAAAAACATTTTCTTGTCATGAGAAGAAAAGAAAATCTACAAAAGATAATGTGAGTCCAAGAGGTAGAGTAGAAATTGAAATCTAGAACTGTTATTGTCAAGGCACACTACGGGCAACTTTTTAAAGGCTTATTACAGTAAGAATGCATGTTTTGACTTTTTAAAGAAAGCATACTATGAAGAAAGAAATAATTGATCATAAACTCAGATCTAAGCATAACTATTAGCCTGCTCTCCCTTCCAGAACAACCAAGCACTGAAGGGAAGGGAAAGCAAAGATGCTAATCTTGTGAGCTTCAAAATGCCATAGCAGTCAGCAGACAAAGATTGGACCATGGATCAGTATTTCGAGCAAACTATCTTGACTGTTTTATGAGTGTAGCCGCAGGATCTTCACTTTAAGCCAATGTTCTTTGCCTTAAGAGAGCATTACAAAAAGCAGTTGTTTGTCACTGAAGAGCAGTTAATTTAGTTTAGCTGTTTTCTTGAGCATGTACTATGTGAAAAAAAAAAAAAAAAAGCATCTAGTCCATAAATCCTACAGTTCTCCATGATCATAACCACTGGAGGCTGCTGACATTTCAACACACCCACAGAGGCAGTGACTCTTTAGAAGACAAACAATCTAAGCCAAAACAAACTGGTAAAGGATACCTGAGACTAAGCTTTTTAAACTAATACTCAGTTCAGTACTCTCTTCTCCATGGTTTTTTCCACCTTGATTTCTGTGAAACCAGATTGCCCTGGTGTTTCTCCTACTGGCCATTCTACCCTTCTCTCCATCACAAGTAGCTTTCACTTCATTAAATGCTGATATTCCAAGCCTGCCTTCTTCTCTTCTCAGTTTACATATTCTCATTTTACTGTGTTGCTTTCAGCAACCTCAGAGCACCATGTCTACAAATCTAGACTCTCTCTCATTTGCCCCATTCATACATATGCAATGGGCAATGGGACCTCTTTGCTTAGAGGTCCCATAAGAACTTTAAATTTGTCATGTACAAAAATGAACTTATTGCCTCTCACCACAAACATGCTTTTAATTGTGTTTTCATACCAGGCTCCTCTGTCTATGGGATTACCCAGGCAAGTGTACTGGAGTGGGTTGCCATTTCCTTCCCCATCATTATTGGCACTATTATATAAATTCAAATCAGTTCAAGCAGTTGAGCACCTTTGTGTGACAAGGGACATGTCCAACATTATAAATTAGGTAACCCTCTTTTGACAGAACTGATAGTTTAGCCATTTATTCAGGCCCAACTTGGCCATCATGCTGGGGCTTTCCTTCTTTCTCACTGCACCCACTCAAAACACTACAAAATTTCCCTTCTCCCTAAGTTATCATGGCCCTTGTTTCTTCCTCTGGAATCTTTCAAATCTGTTTCTTTCTTCAGTCACTGTCCCTTTCAATAATCTATCTACTTTATTTCTAGACTTCTACTCAGGGAATATTGTTATAACAGATTCAGATTCTGTTCCTTAGGCAGAGAGGTAAGAGAAAAATGAATTTTAGTTAGAGATTTACTCATCAACCATGTATTGAGTGTTTATTAGGCGTAGCATAAACCTGTTAAAATAGCAGGACATAAATATAATTGAACAATAAAGTAGATAACTCATTATGGGAATACCTTCTAAATAATACCTATTTAAGCCATAAATTTTTTTCTTTTTTCAACCAATTCTGTGCTAATCTTCTAAGTAGATTGCTGTTTGAATACCCACTTCTGATCACCTTGAATCCTGTCTTAAGCTTAGACTCCCCTGAGACTGCTATTTCCAAGGTTTTAGCTATTTTGGGAGACACTTTCTAGGCTGCCTTTTCCAGCTGTCGTTGTTTTATCTCTATCATTCTCTAGTGGTATCTGCCTGCCCACAAGCCCAAATTGCTACACTTGAAAATCTGTTCACCCTACTTAGTGTAAATTAAAGGGATTGCTTTATTTGACTTTAAAGCCTACTGCATCATAAAAATCTTAGTTAACAGCAGGGTTTGAGGACACCTAGTTAAATTTCCCAAGCACCGCTGGGATTGCTTTGACCTGCTGTCTTCCGTCAGCTCACATGACAAAAGAGGCAAAAATAGCTAAAAAACTGAGAAACATGTGTAGATCACCCGGCTTTAAAAGACACTCAAAATAAGTTGCATGCTTTCTCTGTTATTCTATTTCTCCATTTATTCATTTCCAATGTTTCTCCTCACATATCACATGGACAGTGGTGAGCATCATACTCCCTCTGTTTATGCTCATGGAAGGGACAGGATTTTTACTTTTTTCCATTGGAGAGGAGATCTATGAACCCTTTGTGCCCTTTTGCCACTCACATGGAAAAGGAATGCATAATACTGGTGAGAGTCATTCAGTTGTCTCTCTAAAGTTAAAGCTGGGCCCTCATTCTATGCTTTCTCCCACTCTTCATAGTACGAAAGTACCTAAAGATAGACTTGATTAAGCTTCATGTCCTTTTCCTGCCAACAGAGGCAGGCCAAAGTTTTCCAGGCCTACAGATCTACTTTTCCAGAAGAGAATCCCAGGATTCTGGATTTGAACATAAAGAAAAAGTAACAAGCTCAAATTTGTTCACCCTCCAAGGTACATTTTATTTTATTTTTTAGTTCTACCAGCTTACTGCTACCAACTCATCTCCCTCCACCCTCATGCACGCATGCTCAGTCATGTAACCCCATGGATTGCAGCTTGCCAGGCTCCTCTGTCCATGGACTTTTCCAGGCAAGAATACTGGAGTGGTTTGCCGTTTCCTTCTCCATCCAAGGTACATTTTAAATCCAACTCTACAAGTGACGAAGGTCCTATTTTGAAAATGGAAAAAACCCTTCCTGTTATTTGTTCTTTAGACTTGGGTTGGGATCTCAAGGGAGCCTAAGTATCACTTTTTCCCTCTAGATTATGAACTAATTTGGGCCTGTGGTCAGATCAGCAATGGTAGAGAAAGAAACAGAGAGAGAGAGAGAGAGAGAGAGAGAGAGACAGAGTTTAATGAGTTGAGGTAAAAATCAC
>NW_011495051.1:11957837-11985723 GCF_000754665.1 Bison bison bison | reverse complement strand
CTCAATGATGTCAAGTCCTCAAATGTTTATATTTATTTAATATGCATTTACCTGAAAATAAAATTCCATGACAGGCATTGTGCCAGGTACCAGAATTTCAAGAGTGAACTCAGGAATACATTCCCTAGTTTTATGGGGCTTATATATTTACAACTTAAAAGGAAGGATACATAAGTAATATAGAATGAGCTTTATAATCAGCCAGGCTGGAAATCAAATTCTGGTTACATAAATTATTAACTGGGGTAAACTATATTTGGCTGGTTATTTTCCTTATTAATTATCATGATAGGTAGTTGTGGACATTTTATGAGTATTGTTTCCTTGTATAGTGTCAGAGTGGAATAGTAGGAAGTGACCTGGATTAGGAATAAAATTTGAGTGTTAATTCAGGTACAGAAAGAACTTGATTTTTGCCTCTGTGAAGATTGTTAATTTTTCTAAAGCTCTCTTTGGTCTGCGTTTTGGAGAAATTCTCACTACTGTGGGGAAGATTATAGGAGACTGCAAAGGTAAAGAAACAAACCATGGTTCATCCAGTTCTGCAGTGAATGCCAGTTCTTTTTCCTTCTTTCCCCTGCCCAGTGTACTCTTTAGTCACCTCCAATCTTGCTACAGCTAACACTACACTCTGGCCTTTTTAAGAGATGGTGTAGAGCATAGACATGCAATGCTTACAAATTGTTTTATATGAGTTATCACTGAGGAGAAAATAGAACTGTTCTTCCAGAGGGAAATCTCATTACATCCCCTCCTTAAATTCATATATGTGAGTGTCTGCTCAATTGCTCACTCATGTCCATCTCTTTGCAGTCCCATAAACTGTGGCCCACCAGGCTCCTCTGTCTATGGAATTTTCCAGGCAAGAACACTAGAGTAGATTGTCATTTCCTACTCCAGGGCATCTTACCAACCCAGAGAGCATATATCTGGCAATGTTTTCACATCCTTAGCTTCCGAGAACAGAAAATAGAAGATTTGCCTAGGTCTTTAAGGTACTTTTCTAAGTGTAATTCATATTTAAACTAAATATACCAAGTTTTACATCATTTTACAGAATGATGGGAGTATAATTTTATAATAAACTATTTGATATTCTAAAAAATAACGAAGACATTTCTGATGTATAAGTTTCTGACATTGCCGATACGTTTGCAAAATACCAGTGTAGCCAGAGGGAATGTGTCTATGAATGTTCCATACAATGTTCAAATACTGAATTTTTTGTATTAAGCAACTCTGAAACATAGTTACTTTCTAGTTTCAGAAGCCCAAAATGTTGCCTGTTTTAATACACATTTCTTCATCCCCAGTGTGGAAAAAGAAATGAATACATTTTGTTTGGAAGTATTATCTTAAGGTATTTCATCAAGTATAGTATAATGGTACATACTTATTCAGATTATCCATAGCACTCTTACAACAGTAGTTATTGAGATTATTTTATATTTCAGAACTTGTTCTAGGGTCTATAACTTAGTCTTCCCAATAGTCCTCAGTTTTGAAGTTGAGGAAATTATCACTTAATGAGTTAAGTTGATTGACCCAAGGTCACATGTGTAAAAAATAGAAGAAAGAAAATAAAAATTCTAAATTCCAAATTTTTTATTGCTACCATGTCATGTTGGTAAGGACTTAGAAATTGGACCCCTGAAATAATCCACTCCCAAAGGTCAAATTGAATGTAAAAATTAATTCAACAAAACTACATACAGCTTGCAATAGTCTCTTCTCTTTACAGATGCTCATTGATCCACTCTAAGAATTTTGTCAGCCCCCTACTGTGTACCAGGAAACAAAGCATGCATGTGAGACACGGGTGAGATACCATGTTTGATCTTCAGCACTCACCATTCTTGCCCAAATCACTGGCTGAACCGATATGTTCTGTCATAAATCATGTAGTATTAGTAAAAATATGCAGATGAAATCTTGCTATTTTAAATCACATTTTTGTTAAGTTAGAGGGATACTTCAAGAAAGTTTGTTTCTTATGGTGAAGAATACTTATAATTCAGTAATTCCTTGATCCTCTCTCTTCAGTATTTTTTTCATCTTGTCAAATCAAGCAAAACAACATTTATTTGCAAACTTTCCAAGTCCTTGTGAAGTGACTCCATTTTATCAGTTTGACTATCTCTTTGTCTCTCTATCTGTTCACCAGCATTATTCATTCATCACCCCTCTATCCATAAATACATACAACATGTAAATAGACTATTTTATTTGCATAAGCAAGATCTGAAATGATATAGAAATATTAGTAATTTTTTTTAGTAGAGGGATTTTGTTTTTTTCACTTTTTTGTAGTTTTATTGTTAAGATTATTTTTTTATTTTGGCAATTTTACCCAAAAACATGCTCTCCAAAAACTACAGACAGCAGCACTCTGTATGGCCCAAGCATTGCCAGCAGAAAGGATAGGTATGCTTTGAGACCCTGTCTAAAGTGGACCTCTCTGCCCTCTATAGCGCAGAGGGCTCTTGCAGTTGGGGATGAGATCTCTTCTTTCATGTATCACTATACCCATCTTGTTGAATTTTTATGTACATGCTCTGTAGCCCTGGCTTGGAAGTAAAATACAAACCCCAATCATAATTATTCTCTTATTTGTCTGTGTTGCAGTCATACAGAGAAACAGTGTTCTTATTAAAGATGGTTTCACTAAGGATATAAATTTTTTAATCTGATCCATGTTAATGGATTTTTCGAAAGGGTTTTTTATTTTTAGGATTAATTGAAAGAATCTTAGTAGACTCAAAGTGGGGAGTTCAGCAGAGGATTTAGAGAGTTTTGATATCTGGGCTTACTTAGCTTAAGGCAGGCGTTTCAAGATGGGAAACTAATTAGGACAGGGAAAAGTTCTTGAGATTGAGCAAACTCCAGGAGATAGTGACAGACAGGGAAGCCTGGCCTGCGGCAGTTCATGGGGTTGCAAAGAATCAGACAGGGCTTAGGGACTGAACAACAGCAGTGAAGTTCATAATGTAATAGTTTACCACTGGTGGTCACAGCAAGATAAGAGACTTCAAGTGAGTTTGACAAATGAACTATTTGCCAGATGAACACTCTCAAGTCCCAGTAGAAGACCCTTTTTGCCAGGATGAGCAAACCTTTCGTTCAGATATGTAAGTTTGTAGGAATTTACTCATGCAAACAGGAAAGATATCTATTGTTTTGCAGTCTTACAACTGTGGGTATCGTGCCCTGAACAAATGGTGATGTCTGTTGACAGAGGTGCCCTCAGATCACATTTGTGTGAGTTAAACTATGTAGGTACAGGTGGCCCCAATTCTTATACCTTTCCAATTTTCCTGCTCCCAATCCAATAAAACATTTGTGTTTTGTTTTTTTTTTTTCTTCTATTGGGAGATTACTCTTTCCTTTGTAACAAATTTCTTACATTCTTTTCCTGGTTTTCTTACTTTAGTTACTTGTCAAGTATAACTACACCAAGATGTGTCTTCATAGATGACAGGGATCATGTTTAATTTTTATTTTTATCTCCACCCTTTAGACCAAAGCTTAACATTATTCATAGAAGATTCTTCAACAATTTCTATTGTATTTACATTTGCTTACTTGCTTTGCTTCCCTTTGATCCTCTGGTAACCTTATATTCCCAATCTAGCCTTCCTTTGGAAGAACAAATGTTTCTTGTGTATCTACTCTATGCCAAATATTATGTAAATTCACTTGTTCTTAAACTTGAATTCCTGTATGATGCAGTCCATGGGGTCACGAAGAGTCAGACACAAGTGAGCGACTGAGCAACAACAAAACTCAAATTCCATTTGAATCACCCTGAGGGTTTTAAAAATAAAATAAAAAATAAAATATTAAGTTTTTAAATTAACACTAACCATGCCAGCCCCCAGAGTTTCTGATTTAATTGATCTGCGATGTGCAGGCATCAGGGTTTTTTAAATCTCTATTTTACTCTTCAGCCAAGCTTGAATACCATGTGATAGAAGAATCAGTGATGATTCAGAGAGCTTAGTGGTGGATACTATACAAATACTCAGGATAATCACTGCTTGGATAAAATTAACAGCAAGTGCTTTAATGGAAGAGTTCAGGGTATGATGAGAGCTTGTAGAGTGAATACCTAAATTTCCTGTTAAACAGTCAGAGGAGGATACCCTGGGAAAAAGACATTTAGGGTGAAACTTGAAGGATAAGTAGAAAGTAACCAAGTGGCAAAGGAATAGAAGAAGGAACAGCATGCCTTGAGACTGAAAAGATTGTGATAAGTGAAATGATCAGAGAGAAGGCCAGGGTGGTTGGAGTCCAGTGAATGAAAACCTGTTTGTGTTATAATGACCATGGTTAACTAAGCAGGGGCTAACTCTCTTGTGGCTTGTAGGGCAGTGAATGATTTTTGATTTAAGGGAGAAACTGATCCAAAATGTATTTTATGAAGCTTCCACTAGAAGTAGACATAGACAAAATCAGTCTGGGACAGACTAGGACTCTGCAAAGTAGGAGGAATGGAGACTGCTGAAAGCCAGAGAATGATAGGTTTGGACAGGAGAAGCTGAAGTGGTAATGGGGAAAAATGGAAGGATTGGAGATTCTCTTTGGTGATACACTCAATGGGGCTTTTCAATGGCTAGGGTATAGCCATCTGTTAATAATTGGACTGAGGATGAATAACCACTAATTCTATTAGCACTCATGTTTTATAATTATATCACTTTAGTTTATTCACAGAATCTTGAGTCACACACATTAATGCATGACCTAGGTTCATTTAAAGTTCACTAGCACTCTAAATCGGAGAAGGCAATGGCAACCCACTCCAGCACTCTTGCCTAGAAAATCCCATGGACAGAGGAGCCTGGTAGGCTGCAGTCCATGGGGTCGTGAAGAGTCGGACACGACTGAGTGACTTCACTTTCACTCTTCACTTTCATGCATTGGAGAAGGAAATGGCAACCCACTCCTGTGTTCTTGCCTGGAGAATCCCAGGGACAGAGAAGCCTAGTGGGCTGCCGTCTCTGGGGTCACAGAGTCGGACACGACTGAAGTGACTTAGCAGCAGCAGCAGCACTCCAAATATGCAGACACTGGGACATTAAGTCAATATAATTTTTTTTTGATGTTTCAGGGGGAATAGGGAGGTTAAGAAACTTTAACTCATGAACATCTGATAAAGTTACACAGTTCAAAACTAATTTTTTTAAGCCAATATCAAGAAAGTTGTGCCTTTTGCTACATTCATATATTGAAAGTGAGCTGACTGATGTGAGCTTGCTACAATGCTCTACATAAGTAATCTAGCCTTAAGAAATTTTAGATTGATAAAAACCATGTTTGCCACAAGTTAACCTCCTAAATTGAAATTTTGTTTTTTAGAAGAAAGTATAATGTAAAGGTCATCCTTCCACTTGTAGTGAATATAAGATTCAGTATTTTCCCTGATAGATTATCTTGTTCACACACCTGTAGTGAACAAGATCAGTTCAGTTCATCGCTCAGTCATGTCCGACTCTGCAACACCATGGATTGCAGCACGCCAGACCTCTCTGTCCATCACCAACTCCTGGAGCTTGGTCAAACTCATGTCCCTTGTGTCAGTGATGCCATACAACCATCTCATCCTCTGCCATTTTCTTCTCCTAACCACCTTCAATCTTTCCTAGCATCAGGGTCTTTTCAAATGAGTCATTTCTTCTCATCAGGTGGCCAAATATTGGAGTTTCAGCTTCAGCATCAGTCCTTCCAATGAATATTCAGGACTGGTTTCCTTTAGGATGGACTGGTTGGATCTCTTTGCAGTCCAAGGGACTCTTAAGGATCTTGTTCAACACCTATTTCAAAAACATCATTTCCTAGGTGTTCAGCTTTCTTTATAGTCCAACTCTCACATCCATACATGACTACTGGAAAAACCATAGCTTTGACTAGACAGACCTTTGTTGGCAAAGTAATGTCTCTACTTTTTAATAAGCTGTCTAGTTTGGTCATAACTTTTCTTCCAAGGAACAACTTTTAAATTCATGGCTGCAGTCACCATCTGCAGTGATTTTGGAGGCCCCCCAAAATAAATGGACCACAGCCTTGTCTAACTCAACGAAACTATGAGCCATGCCATGTAGGGATGGGTCATGGTGGAGAGTTCTGACAAAACGTGGTCCACTGGAGAGGGGAATGACAAATCACTTCAGTATTCTTGTCTTGAGAACCCCATGAACAGTATGAAAAGGCAAAAAGATAGGACACTGAAAGATGAAATCCCCAGATCGGTAGGTGCCCAATATGCTATTGGAGTGGAGAACTAACTCCAGAAAGAATGAAGAGACGGAGCCAAAGCAAAAACAACACCCAGTTGTGGATGTGACTGGTGATAGAAGTAAAGTCCAATGCTATAAAGAGCAATATTTCATAGGAACCTGGAATGTTAGGTCCATGAACCAAGGCAGATTGGAAGTGGTCAAGCAGGAGATGGCAAGGGTAAACGTCGGCATTCTAGGAATCAGAGGACTAAAATGGACTGGAATGGGTGAATTTAACTCAGATGACCATTATATCTACTACTGTGTGCAAGAATCCCTTAGAAGAAATGGAGTAGCCATCATAGTCAATGAAGAGTCCAAAATGCAGTACTTGGATGCAGTCTCAAAAATGACAGAATGATCTCTGTTCATTTACAAGGCAAATCATTCACTATCACAGTTATCCAAGTCTATGCCCCAACCAATAACGCTGAAGAAGCTGAAGTTGAATGGTTCTATGAAGACTTACAAGCCCTTCTAGAACTAACAAATAAAAAAGATGTCCTGTTCATTATAGGAGACTGGAATGCAAAAGTAGGAAGTCAAGAAATACCTGGAGTAATGGGCAAATTTGGCCTTGGAATACAAAATGAAGCAGGGCAAAGGTCAACAGAGTTTTGCCAAGAGAACTCACTGGCAGACACCCTCTTCCAACAACACAAGAGAAGACTCTCCACAGAGACATCACCAGATGGTCAATACCGAAATCAGATTGATATGTTCTTTGCAGCCAAAGATGGAGAAGCTCTATACAGTCAGCAAAAACAAGACCAGGAGGTAACTGTGGCTCAGTTCATGAACTCCTTATTGCCAAATTCAGACTTAAATTGAAGAAAGTGGGTAAAACCACTAGATCATTCAGTTCAGTTCAGTTCAGTTCAGTCGCTCAGTCGTGTCCAACTCTTTGCAACCCCATGAATCGCAGCACACCAGGCCTCTCTGTCCAACACCAACTCCCGGAGTTCACCCAGACTCACGTCCATCGAGTCTGTGATGCCATCCAACCATCTCATTCTCTGTGGTCCCCTTCTCCTCCTGCCCTCAATCCCTCCCAGCATCAGAGTCTTTTCCAATGAGTCAACTCTTCGCATGAGGTGGCCAAAGTACTGGAGTTTCAGCTTTAGCATCAGTCCTTCCAAAGAAATCCCAGGGCTGATCTCCTTCAGAATGGACTGGTTGGATCTCCTTGCAGTCCAAGGAACTCTCAAGAGTCTTCTCCAATACCACAGTTCAAAAGCATCAATTCTTCGGCACTCAGCCTTCTTCACAGTCCAACTCTCACATCCATACATGACCACAGGAAAAACCATAGCCTTGACTAGACGAACCTTTATGACCTAAATCAAATCCCTTAGGACTATACAGTGAAAATGACTAATAGATTCAAAGGATTAGCTCTGATAGACTGTCTGAAGAGCTACAGATGGAGTGAACAAGATAATATTTAGTAAGACAGATTAATATTTAACATAGAAACAATTTAGATTCATTCTGGACTTCCAGGAAATTCATTATTTATATGTTTAAGTTTATTTACTTAATATTGTAACATCATATACATTGCCTGAAGCAAACTGCAAAATAATATTGGGAAATCTAGCAGAGGCTGTCAAAGCTACAGCTGCTGGCTTGTATTGATTTCTTTACAAACTTGTATGAATTCCTACTCAAACATTTCATTAACTCCATTGTGGTCCAAGATTTCCGATAGTGTGTAAAGATGCTCTCCTTTCTGAGACCAATTTTAATCAGATTTTCAATTGCTAATTCAGAAATGGAATTGAAATTCAGGCAATAACTATAATGAATATGTGTCATTATATATTTGTCAAAACCTGTAGAATATATAACACCAAGAGTGAACCCTAATGTAAGCTGTGGACTTTGAGTGACAATGCAGTTTTAATGTAGACTCATCAGTGGAAACAAATGCATTACTCTGGTGGGGGTTGGTGAGCAAGATTATGGGCAGTGACCAAGTGGTATATGGGAAATTTTGGTGCCTTTCCTAACTTAAGGTTTTGTGAAACTAAAACTGCTTTAAAAACAAAAGTCTGTTAAAAATGCAGGCAATATTATAATTCAAATCAGTTCAGTTCAGTTGCTCAGTCATGTCCGACTCTTTGCAACCCCATGAACCACAGAACACCAGGCCTCCCTGTCCATCACCAACTCCCGGAGTCCACCCAAACCCATGTCCATTGAGTCAGTGATGCCATCCAGCCATCTCATCCTCTGTCATCCCCTTCTCCTCCTGCCCTCAATCTTTCCCAGCATCAGGGTCTTTTCAAATGAGTCATCTCTTCACATCAGGTGGCCAAAGTATCGGAGTTTCAGCTTCAACATCAGTCCTTCCAATGAACACCCAGGATTGATCTCCTTTAGGATGGACTGGTTGGATCTCCTTGCAGTCCAAGGGACTCTCAAGGGTCTTCTCCAATTCAAATACTCTATGGAAAACTATGCTAATGAAGTAGAAATATCATTGTGGAAAATACATTACAGAATACAAGTGTTCTAATGGAAAAGTCACAGGCTAACCTTATTATGCTCTGGTACTGAAGTCTGTACAACTGTGTAGTATGATACTCTCCTAGTCCAACTCATGACATTTATTTTTTTCTCTGCACTCAGTTTGTGTTAAGAAACCAATAATTGTTCTAACTTCTTTGGGGGTACACTTTACAGCAGAAATATGTTATGACTGTGGACAAGGTAGCCTGGTGAATGGTGTGTGTGTGTGTGTGTGTGTGTGTGTGTGTGTAATTGGGGGTGGGCTTGAAGAGGAGGAAGAGGGGGAGCCAGAGAGAGAGAGAGAGAGATTGATTTTGTGAAGACTTAGAGAGAGTAGATTTAGAATTCAGTTTTCATTTCAAATCTCAGCTCTGCTATTTTCAGTCCTGCTTCCTCAAGCAAAATGAGTTAACTTTGCTGATTCTTTTTACACATATACAATTGTGTTAATATCACTACCTCTCAGCGTTGTGATGAGGATTAAGTGATAAAGTGCTTATATTCGATGGAGCACAGTGGGTGTCTCAGATCAGTGCCACTCACTGTGTGACCTTTGATAAGTTTCCTAACTTCTTGGGGCCTCCAGTTCTTCATCTGAAAAGAAGGTCATTGCACAGAATTAGGGTTTGATCCTTTTCAGCTCTAAAAATGTCATTTTCTTTTCATTGCTAACTAGACTTCAAGGGATGCAATCCCTGTGACCTGTTTTCTCATTAATGCCATTTTGTGAACAGGGCTAAATACATTACTAAACTGGAGAAATAAAAATATCATTATTTTATAGGTAGTTTTTTTTTTTTTTCCCCTTTGAAAACCTGGCAGATGTTGGAGTATTGAGACCATAGAGAAAGCAATTTCCATTACATTTCCTGTGTGGTAGTAGGGGAGTACTTGTGCTGCCCTTGCTCAGATATTCGTGCAGGTGTGGCTGCCCAAACCCTAAAACCACATATGGCCCAGGACTAGGACTGCCAGACAGAATTCAGTGGTACACTCAGGTAAATTTGGATTTCAGATAAACAAGTGATTTTTAGTATAAACATTTTCCAAGTATTGCTTGGGGCATACACTAAAAATTATTCTTCACTTATCTGAAATTCAGATTTAGCTGGGAATTTTATCTTTATTTGCTAAATCAGATGACCTTATAACAGCAAAACTCACATAGCTATCATTTTAAACTTCTACCAGAAGGAGAAAAATCATAATTGTCCTCAGATCTTTTTTCTCCTCTCTATTCCCACAGCCACTTGGTTAAGGGTCTGCTGTGGACCAAGTGTTCGTGTCCCTCTCATCTCATGTGTCGAAGCCGTGGCATACAGTGTGATAATATTTGAAGGTGGTGCCTGTGGGAGGTAATGGCTTTAGTTGAGGTTGCGATTTGGATTCTTCATGAGAGATTAATTTCCTTATACGAAGACATTCTCTCTCCTTCATCTGAAGGTACAGTGAAAAGGCAGCCCTCTCCAGACAGGAAAAAGGTTCTCCCCAGGGACCAAATCCTCTGAATGTCTAGCCTTCACTACTGTGAAGAATAAATGTATATTGTTTCAGCCTTCCAGTTACACTATTTTGTAACAGCACCCCCAAAGTTCATTGTATTATTTCTAGGGCTAAAATGCTCAATAGTTTCCTAATCTCCTTAGTTTCATTGATTCCATTTGATTTGATGGAACTTTCAAATAAAAATACTATCAGGATGAATTTTATCTAACCTTATAAAATCATACAATGAAGGTTCTTAATATCCTTTAATCCTTTCTCCTCTTCTTCCAAATTCATTACTGTGGCATAAATGTTGTAAATGGTTATGGTTATCATGTTTCAAAGGTTTACGAGGTAGTCTTTGAAGTGTAAGCATTTTTATCCAGGGTCTGCCTGTGTTCATAACTGTGCCATCTGCATTAAACTTTTTGTGCCTTGGTTTCCTCATCTGTAAAATGAAACATAATACTACCAACATATTTGTCTGTTGTGGTGGATATACTGGTAGGTTGAAAATAGTGAGCAAGAACTTGGCACAGAGTAAAGTCTTAAGAAATATGAGCTGTAATATGTTTCAGATTTTAATAATATAATGTAATGTCATTTCCATAATGACCTGGCCCCTTTGTCCTCTCCTACCATGTGACTGTACTTTAAAAATTTCTCTATCTTCTTATGTCTTCATTCCTGGAGAAGTGTCCTTCTGTTATGCCTCTCATCCTTTGCAAATGCTGTTTTCTCTGCTTGACATGTCTTTTTCCTGGAATCTACTTTTCTAGGCAGCTCAAATATATTTTCTCTAGTTAATCTGTCCTTGAGTTTCCATGAATATTAGTTCCTGTCTAAATTGACATTGCCTGAAATGTCTTGTTAACCTCTAAACTTATATGTGAGATAACTAATTTATTAAGTGCTTCCTCTGAAACATTCATTTCAGCAAATCAGCAGAGCAGAAGAGCCTTTGTCATTTGAATCCTGTAGAGGCAGCACCTGAATTCAGGGTTTTGGATGCACTGTGATTATGCAGAGAGTGCTTTTTTGCAACCTCATAAGGATGAGGAAAGCAAGGTAGAGAAGAATGGATGAGAACTGACATGGTCTTACCTGGAGGCTTGCTTTGGTCTGGGAGTGAAGGATAGTCTGAAACATACTTTGCACTGGTGGTGTGCCATCTGGAGGCAGGAGGCTTGCTTTACCTGCCAGAAGGCATCTCCCCTCCTTGATCAAGGACATTTTTCCCAAGAGGGTGACAAACTTAAGCATAACTTGCATGTCGTCTGGAGGATGAGTGTACTTGTCTTAAAAAGAGTATCAGCACAAGCCTCAGATGTCTGCTGGTGTCTTTTAACTGGAGAAGACTTATGACCCTTCAAATTAATACCTTTGTTTTTCTGCAGAATAACAAATAATGTAGTGACTTGTCCATATCCAATTGTAAATTAATATCTGTAATTAGAATGTAGGTCTTCTACTTTCTAAGCAGGAGCTCTTTCCATTACAGAAAAGATCATTTACTTCTTTGTCTTTTCTAGTATTGAGTAGGACTGCATACCCACTTATTCCCTGCTGTGACTTCACTGAGATTCTGGGTTCCCAACATGCTCACTGACCTATTTGGAAAGGACAGCCTATGACCATGGCGAAGAAACTCAGCTCCCTGATTTAAATGAGAGTCAAATTCACAGTGCACATGAAGGGTAGTTTTAACTTATTATTCTAAGGTTAACACCAACCAAGTTAATGAGGTCAGAATTGCATTTGTTGGGTCAGAGTATGAAGTGGTGTTTAGATGAAAAGAAAATTGTTAAAACTGACAAAGAGAGCTAATGATAATGGTGTGCTTAATGGTGTGATGGAGGAGAGAGACAGCTGAAACACACTCTTAATGGAAGATCAAATAATTTTTGCTGAACTTTCTCCTAACTCTTTTGCTCTTGCATTATGTATGATTTATCCCACTAAAACTCTGAGCGTAGTGGATAAGCCTGGATTTTGAGATACGCCTTCAGACACTCTTTAATCTATTTTGAGGTTTTGCTGTGCATAAGATCCTTTTCCTCTTGAAAGTAAACATAGCTAATACTTATCAGAATATACAGATGGAAATGATATGAGTGGAAGATAATAGTGGAAAAGATAAATCCTAATTCTTGGCAAATTGTTAGATTCACTGAAATAAAATCATATTTTAAATCATTGCAAGAGTGGGAGAAAATGTACAAATCAAAGCAATATAATATTCTGTAGAACTTAATTTGTCATATTGTATCTCTCTCTTTCATAAAATAGCACTACCTATTGCTTTTCTAATGCATCACCAGCTCACCCCCATAAATTTATTCTTCCAAATGTGTGTCTTTCAGGAAACCAAACTATCAGTGGTATTTAAATATTCCAGAATCAGAGGTAGGCTGAAATCCTGGCTAGGCCACGCTGCAGCTTTCTCTGGCTCTCAATTCCCCCTTTTATACATCCATAGATAAAATCTGCAACTCTGTATTGTAATAAGGACCAAGTAGGTTTATTCATATTCTACTCTTAGTACATGGCAAAGTTCTATTATTTTGAAATAAATACTTATTAGTATTGATTTAATTATAAAATGTAAACTAATACTAGTATTAATAAAAATGATTAAATTCTGCTTTAATTTGGAGAAGGAAAAACTGTCTATTTTTGACTGAAAACTAAAGACAAAGAAAAAAAGATTACATTACACTTTTTAAAAAAGCCTTTAGTTGGCAAAAATTAGCAGAAATAAAGTTCAAACAAACTAGGAAATAGCAAAACACAAACTATAAAAAATGACTGTTGTCAAGGACTACCTCTAGCCACATGCATCATTTCCTTTTACCTTATGCTTCTTCCTACCACCCACATGCTTTTCTCTTCCCTCTTCTGTGTGCCCAGAACAGTCCTAGACATTCTAAGCTTCTTTTTCTTAAAGCAACTTGTGTCTACTCTTTTCTCACCCATAAATCTCACCTGGATAATCCCTTCCCCCTGAATAAGTTAAACTGGGAGGTGCTTTATAAGTAATATACCCTTTGCCTTTGACTCAAAAATTTTCCAGAAGTTTGGACAGTCTATGTTAGATCTCCTAATTATCAGTGATTGTGTGTCTTTCCTCTGGTTCTGACCATTCTTGTATAGAAAGAGAAAATAGTTGTCGGAAAAGGGAGACAAACCTTTAGTACTTCTCCTGGAAGCCCTGAGAATCCATGAGATGGAATTTCCTTAAATGAAAACTTAGATCCGAATAACTCCCATGTTGGGTTCTACCAACTGCTTCCTTGATCTTGGTTGCTCATCTGTCATCTTCCTGCTTCATGGGGTAACGTACATTAGGGGTTCAGCTTAACCACTGGTTAAATAGCACTTGTATCCATTTCATTGTAATTTTTTCATTTTTCAGTTGATCTCCCCATATTATTTCTAAGTTTATATTCATATTCTAGAATGAGTGTTTCTTGAAATAATCATATACTGACATTTTCTGCAAGATCAAACATATACTATTCACCTTATCATGTGGAATTTTGGTTGCCCAAATATCAAAGATGGCAGAAATGAATAAGCTGGCCTCCCAAACATAAGTGATGTCAACCTGTCAAATTTCCTATAAGATGCTTATAAAGAGTAGAGAGGACAATAACATTTACTAACCAACTATTTTGTAAATATTGTTAGGCAAATAAAATAGTATTTTAATGTATAGAAAATTTTGTGAGGATATATTTTTCTTTACAATTTCCAGATCTAAAAAAATATTCACAGAGATTAATTTGTTTGATTATATAAAACAAATGTTTATTGAGTTCCTATGATGTGCCGTTTTTTCTTCTGGTTGATGGGGATACATCAGAGAACTACACAGAGGAAGCTCTCTTAATTCTGTAGAGTTTATAGTATAGTGGGGAGAGGTACAAGAAACATGATATTCACATGTATATTAATTTCTTGTCGTGTGTGAAGGTGATATATGCTAAGAAAAGAAAAAGGAAACTTAGAGCAGCACGACTAAGGGAGTGAGGTGGGACCAGGTTGCAGTATTAACTATGATGGTTAGAGGAGACCTCAGTGAAAATGTGAGATGGAAGCAGACACTTGAAGAAAGTGTGGGGACAAGCCCTGTAATTGTTTTGGGCAGAGTGTTAGAGACAGAGTCTGTTAGGGAAGAATATGCTCACACATTTGGGCATGATGGGGAGATGTAAGAAAGGGGAAGGCTTTTGAGAAGAGACTGTGGAGTGAGGGCAAGGAAGGTGTAGACAGTGATTAGATATCAGGTAAATTCTCTGTGTAACATGTGTGTGCTGTTGTACTTGACTTGGCTACACATTTTTCTGGAGGAGCTAAGAGTAGAGTCAATTTCCAGGGGCCTCGTGGGCACTAGTATGGAGAATTGGTGGTCTGAGAAGGGGAGGAATGTATGGAAACTGGGGAAGTAGGAAAGTGATCACTGCACTGAGGCCAAGGGCACATGGAAAAGACAGAATGTCAATATCAAGGACATAGGGAAAAAAATCTAGGGACTTGAGTAGTAGTAAGGCCATTTAAAATGGGAAAACGAAGCCCACAGTGGTGGATTAGCACCCAAGTACACACAACTAGTAAGTGGAGAAACTGGGGCCGGAGCCTAGAAATTCTAGCCCCAAATGTATTGCTCTCTCTACTTGGTACTGTTACTTCCACAGAGAACCATGTGCTTAGAGTGGAGAATTTGCAGAGCAGTTTTGGCTGTGTCCCTGGGAATAAGCCTAGGGGTAATGTATGGCATAGACCAATGGCAGCTGCTAATTTTAGTTTCAGTTCCAGATACGGAGAGAGCTGAGAGAATGGTGTAGTTTCACTTGCAGGGCACAGTAATGCTTTGCACTTCTCAGAAGTTATTTTCAGCTAAGACTGTCAAAGGTCTTTGTAGAGATGAATCATCTCCTGCTTGATAACTGAGGAGCCAAAGGCAAAGGGTTCAGAATTAGTCAAGCCACCCCTCGAACTACCCAGATGGCCTTGGTCTCTGATGAGTGGGTCATGGTTGCTTTCTACTATAAATAAGTACACGCACACAAAACCCTGAGACTCCGTAGACCAAAGGTGACCCAGGGAACCTGTGATTAACTTTTCTAGGGCTGGAAAAAGAAAATGAAAAAGCTCAGTAGCAATGTAAATTTTTACTGACATGATGTTGTTGAAAAGCGCCCATGACTCATGCCAGCAGATCTGAGATCTGCACTGGTTCAGAAAGACCATGACCTTAGGTTTTTCCCTTCCCTGTAAAGTGTGATGTCTGGATTGGACCACTGGAGAAGCCCTTTTCAGCTTTAATAGCTTGTGTTCTTTGTTTAGGATCTCTACAACTATATCAGCAACTGACCTCTGGAACAGATGAGCTCAAAGTCAAGGGAGCATCAGATGGCATGAGAGTAGTCTCCTCATACTTAATCTTGTCAAGAGGAAAGATTCATTGTCGGATTCTGCACAGTTGGATAGGATCCTTGGAGTCTGCATAGCTAACAAACTCCCCTTGATAACAGTGCTGCTCATTCTTCGTTCATACTTCACACACTAAGAGTAGAAGGGGTTTAGAGTTCAGTATATTTGCAGGGAAATTCATTCAAAGAAGAAAACAGGATGAGGAAGGAGATAGAAGAAGTGTTGACTCCATCAACAGAAAATCAGAGCAGTAACAAGTCCATTAAGAGTCAGGACCTGTAGATTAAAAATAAAATGAACTATATTTTGATAAAGGTATACTTCCAAATAAAAACATCTATGGAATTTAGTTAAGTGAATTATTAATGTCTTCATGGTTGATTATGAGGAGAACCACATATGATTGTCCTTTAATCAGCACAACTCCATTTGAGAAATAAGAGAGAGATTTTAATGGCTTCCCGCACTGGACACATGAAGGCACTGTGGGTCAGAGGTTTTCTTTCATAAGTGGCCTAGGGTTTCATTTCCAATGAGAAATGTATTGAAACTTCTACCTAATTCCTGGTAGAGGACTGTTTGTATTACATTGTATGTTCCTCAAACTAAGTCATTTCCTCTATGACTTACATTTTTTCCCCCTTTTCTTTTTGATTTAATAGAATATTACACAGCCACAATGAAATGCAAATCATTTTCCTTTAAGTAATAACTATGGTGATTCTGAACTCTTTGTGTGGGCATCCTTCATTTATCTTTCATTATAATTTCAGTAATGAGTATGAAAGGATCTGGACAAGAATTTGTGTGGAAATACCAGCATAAGATTGAGCAGTGACTCATTTCACTAACCATCTTTATTTCCCCCGTTCTTGCTCCCTGGGTCATTGACGCTGTCACATTAACCAAGTTACAATCCTTGCTTCATATGTTCCCTCTTGCATGAGACTCAGTAATACTAATTAGAGCTTAAGATAAGTACATATCCTGGAAGGAATGGTCTGCCCTTTATTCACCAGACTGAAGTATGATTCAGGATTCTCAATTTCTTCATCACCATTCTTATTCTGCACATCCTGTTTGTTCTCTGCAATGCTTTATCGACTCCTGTCAGGTTGAAAAGAAGCAGACAAGACAAGAAGCCAACAAGGAGCTGGAAAGCATGTGCTGTGTGAATGCCACATGGCCCTGGAGGAGCAGTGGGCTGCCAGCCTGAGCACTGCTTCCTCCCTTCTCTCAGCAGATTGTACACACACACATGAGGTCACATACTGACTTATAATAAAATCATTCTCGTACCCTTAATTTAGGAGAGCAGTGGGAGGAAAAATCATTCAATCGGCCATTTCCAGGTATCCTGGTTACCAATTCCAAGTCAGTTTGATTCCAGGGGAATAATTTTTGGTCGTTAAAACTGTTAATTATCACAAGTCACAGGAAGATGGTTGGTAGTTCTCAGTGTGTTGATATATTATTGCAGCCAACCTTTAGCACCAATAGTCACAGCAAAGGGTGGTGATAGTAGCTAACATTTGTTGAGTTCTTACAACACCCAGTTGTATAGTTAAAATTACAATGTCAGTTTTCCCAGTGAAACTGTAAATCAGCTATTGTCATTCTTCATCATATTATTAATTTTTATCTACTGTTGAAAAATATATAGACTCAGGAAGATACAGTAACTTATCAAAAGTTAGTGCTTGATTTGGTATGAAGCCCAGATTGAAATCAGCTCTGGAAATCACGCTCTTAACTTCTGTATTTGGGGTCTGTTGGCTTAAGCTTAGCACTGTTCATTCTGTTAAACATTTATTCATTGGCATAATGAATGCCATAATAAACATTCATTACAACTGCTCCCTGGGTGCAGAGGCCCTGGCTGTCCTACCCCCTGTAGTGGCATCAGGGCTTAGAATGGTGCCTCCCACATGGGAGGGACTTAATGTCTATTTGGAAAGAGAGGGAAAGAGAGAAAGAAAGAGAGAGAGAGGAGGAGGAAAGATAAAGTGAAGGCACAGAGCGAGGAAGGAAATAAGACAGCAGGTGAATTGATGAAGGGCAAGTTAAACTGTATTTTGTTTGTTTGTTTTACTTTGTTTTTTTCATCTAAACATCTCAGGAAGCCGCTAAAGGGAGGGAAGGGAGAGGAAGTGATAATGATAATGTTTAAGAAAAATCCAAACCAATCTGACAGTACTCTAGGCTCAACCTTTTGCAACATTAGGTTTAATGCAAAATAACATTCAATAAAACATTTATTTAAATTTGTCATCTTAATTGGGAGGATATTTCAGAACATTTTATATGTGTAGTAAGTTATGTATCAAGGTATTTTGATTAACTGATTTTTTTAGAGTATATAAATGAATTTATATCCTCAGTAGTTGCACTCCTTCTTTTAAATATATAATTACAATGAGAACTAAATAAAGCTACCATAAAAGTAGTTTATACATATGACATTAAAATATTTTTATTATTTGACTTAGTAACTTCTACAAAAGCCTTTTATTTTTATTTGGTTCTCTTTCTCTCTCTCTCTCTCTCTTTTTTTTTTTTGGTAAATGCTTCTAGTGTCAATGTAAAAGAGGATGAGGGAAATATACTAAATATAGTATTTAACTGTGCATGTTGTATTTCAGTAAGTTATGATTACTTCTCACCTTTCTGTTCCTATTTCCCCTCATCTCTGAAATTCCAAGAACCTATCTAGGAAAGAAGTAGTTTTCCATCACCCAAAGCAAAGAGCAATGGGCTTGCTAAAATGATCCAAGAACTCGGAGAAGGGAAAGGGGTAAAGAATGAACACTTTTGTATAAGCCCTTCTCTTCCTCACACTGCTAAAATGTAATCTTTTATGTTGGTAAATTCACCAAAGAGGGTGATAATATCTTAGCTTCTCTCCGTCTGGGAATGTGATATCCAGCTGTGTTTTCACAAGAGACTTTCATCAGAGCAAACATTTCACTTGCCCTAAAGGTTTAGATGTAATGGAATTTGATCTATATCAATTTTTCATAATGTATTCAACATTGAATTTTACTCCCTCTCTCCTAAAAACATTGGGATGTACCCCACCCTTTCTGGCAGCCTTCCTGGCCACTGTTTTGACATGTTTGTAGAGGATAGTACACATCATGTTTTCATTAGTATGGATCTCACCTCTGTTTTGATCCCCAACCAAGTGAAAGCTGTCAACAATTACCATATAACGAAATGTTTAAAGACCTCCCCAAACTATATGTATTAGATTATAATTTTGAGTTACAAGTCATATACAAAGTCAGGATAATTCATAATAAAAAATGAAGCACTAGATTTAACTGATGAGTTTGAGCTTAGAAGATGCCTGCTAACTCAGGACAGAGTGCAAGACTTTGCATTTCAGTTCAACTTAATCTTTCACTGTCCAACAAATTTCACTCTTTCACATGCTGAGAACCCAGCAGTGAACACAAAAGAAAACCCGGCCTACATGGAGCTCATGTTAATAGTATATACTATATAAACATAACAATATATGTACTTTAAGCCTATTTACTTATATATTTAAATAATTTTATATACTTATGTATGCATATAAGTATAATGACACAATTATATATGTACTTATATACTTACAAGTAGAGTGTATATGTAGGTATTATGTGTCCTGTGTGTATAGGGGCATCCCGGCTGGTGCTAGTAGTATAGAAAGCAGCTGCCAATGCAAGAGACATAGGAGACATGGGTTCAGTCCCTGGGTTGGAAAGATCCCCTGGAGAAGAACATGGCAACCCACTCCAGTATTCTTGCCTGGAGAATTCCACAGACAGAAGAGACTAGCGGGTTACAATCCACGGGGTCACAAAGAGTCAGACATGATTGAAGTGACTTAGCACACACACCACACATGCATACATAATATATATATATATATATCTAATCGGTAGAGAAATTTAGCACTCACAGATACATACAAACATACAGATTCCTTCATCTAAAAATCTCATTTGTCTCTTCAGAGGAGCTTTGAAAAAGTCTTAGCAGCCAAAATTCAGTTTCCAAAACTAATTCTATACATATATATATAATATATATATATTATTCTCATTTGTCAGTGAGCCAAAAGAGCATTAAGGTTGTGGCGAAGGGAATGGAAAGGAAGATATGATGAAACTCCAACTGAACATCATTTGAGACAAACTTACTGGGGTGCTTTGTTAGTTTTCCTTGTTGCTGCTGTTACAAATTGCCACAATTTTAGTGATTTGAAGCAAGACATCTACTCTCTTACAGTTATAAAATCAAAGCATGGCAAGGCTGTGTTCCTTCTGGAGACTCTGATGAAGAATTTATTTCCTTGCCTTTTTGGCTTCTAGAAGCCACCTGCTTTCCTTGCTTTGTCGTCCCTTCATTTTATCACACCGACCACTGCTTCTGTTGTCACATCTCCTGTGACTCTGACTCTCCTACCTCCATCATAAAGACTCACGATTATGCTGGGCCCATCCAAGTATCTGGGATAATCTCTCCATCTCAAGAGTTATGACATGAGCCCTGCAAAATCCCTTGTGTCATGTAAAGCAATATATTCAACGCTTTTAGGATTAGGATATAGATATTTTTGGGGCCCTACTATTCAACTTAACAACCTAATCTGGTGCTTTCTATGAAATGTTCAGCTTCTGACCTGACTATTCGCTTGTTTGTATGATATAAGTATGTAAGGGTCATCATGGATGCCACTTCCAAAGCCTGAGACTCCCTGGGTGCTGTAACAACTTCCTTTGAACCACCCTTTGCTTGCACTGCTGCAGATAACTTTGCAGTCAGGGAGGAAATCTTTGTTTCATCTTGAGCAGGAAGGTCAAAACCATCCATCAATTTAAATCAACAGATGCATGTAGCTCCTTTGCATTTGCCATTAGGTGCCATTCCTCTATTTGGAAACACAAATGTTTACATATTTTTCTTAAAAATATTTTCTATGTAGCTCTTACAGTAGTTCTCTCAGATGAAATTTTCTAGAGTTGCTTACATGTGGCCATCTTTTAGAGTCAATTAGGATTGCCAGCATAATACACATTAAGTGTCGTATATTTTATTTGACACACTAATTGTTACACAGGGAAACTGATTAGGAATCTCAGGACTGAAGGATAAACATAGCTACAGAGTGTCTTATGACCCCTATTCAACAGAAAAAGAGAATCTGGACTCAGCATTTTCTGACCCACTCCAGTACTCTTGCCTAGAAAATCCCATGGATGGAGGAACTGGTAGGCTGCAGTCCATGGGGTTGTGAAGAGTCGGACACGACTGAGAGACTTCACTTTCACTTTTCACTTTCATGCATTGGAGAAGGAAATGGCAACCCACTCCAGTGTTCTTGCCTGGAGAATCCCAGGGACAGGGGAGCCTGGTGGGCTGCCATCTATGGGGTCACACTGAGTCGGACACGACTGAAGCGACTTAGCAGCAGCAGCAACCTGACAACAGTTAAATTTATTCAATCTCTATTCTTTTCTCAGAATTTTTGGCCTCACACATATAGGGAAATAAAATTTATACAGAATTACATGCTGCTGCTGCTGCTCCTGCTGCTAAATTGCTTCAGTCGTGTCCAACTCTGTGTGACCCCATAGATGGCAGCCCACCAGGCTCCTCTGTCCCTGGGATTCTCCAGGCAAGAATACTGGAGTAGGTTGCCATCTAATTACATAGTAACAAAGTTAGCTCCATTTTGCAAAGAATTTTAAGATTCTTCATTGTGGATTTAATTATATGACTCCTCTTTGTCTTGACAACCCTAAAATTTGATGGAGGTAAGGGAGAAAAGCTGATTCTACCTGGTTCTCCACACCCAGCTTATATGTCATGTTTACTGACACAATTTTAAATAATAAGAACAATCTTCAGAGGGGCAAAGTATGTTTGTAAAACATATTATGAATTTATTAAGGTCAGGGGAAGATGGAGTAGACCTGCTTCTCCCTGCTTCTCTCCTTTGTTTAAAAATTTTGTTGTTGTTTAGTCACTCAGTCATGCCCTACTCTTTGTGACCCCATGGACTGCAGCACACCAGGATTCCCTGCCCATCAACAGTCTCCCTGAGTTTGCTCAAACTCATGACCATTGAGTCAATGATGCCATCCAACCATCTCATCCTCTGTCATCCCCTGTTGTCCCCTTCTCCTCATGCTTTCAATCTTTCCCAGCAACAGGGTCTTTTCTAATGAGTCAGCTCTTCACATCAGGGGGTTAAAGTATTGGAGCTTCAGCTTCAGCATCAGTCTCTGCAATAAATATTCAGGATTGATTTCCTTTATGATTGACTGGTTTGATCTCCTTGCAGTCCAAGGGAATCTCAAGAGTCTAAGTACAACTAAATACAATTATGGGCTTCCCTGGTAAAGGAAGTGGCTCAGTGGTAAAGAATCCACCTGCAATACAGGAGACCCAGATTCATTCCCTGGGTCAGGAAGATCCCCTGGAGGAGAGCATGGCAGCTCATTCCACTAGTCTTGTCTGGAGAATCCCATGGACAGAGGAACCTGGGAGACTGTAGTCCATAGGGTCACAAAGAGCTGGACATGACTGCAGTGACTGAGCACGCACAAATACAAGTATAAACACTAGAAGTAGTATAAGAGGCAACTAAATGAGATTTCTGAAAGGTGGTAAGAGGGGAAACTGATTAGGAATCTCAGGATTAAAGGATAAACATAGCCACAGACACTCTGTCAACAGGAAAAAAAATATGGACTCAGCATTTTCTGACCCCACCTCCCAGCCTAACAAGGCAGCACAAGTAGGCTCATTCCTCTTGCAAACTGGACTAGAGTCCATGGAAAAAAGAACCAGTAAAACTGGCTAAAGGATCTATTTGGAGATCCACTAACAACAAGCAACCCATAGAACACTCCCCTTCCCACCAGACTTGAAGCGCTGTCTCCACAGAGATAGCAAAGCTGTTGATAGCATCTGTAAGAGAGACTACAATAGCAGACTGATTGGAGAAGTCTCCTTGTCACTCTCTTCTAGTGACACCAGAAAAAGTGTGGGACATGTGCCGTCACTTGATCCAAGGAGTGCTTTCCAGTTCCCCTGTAGCATGGGGATCCTAACATAGTGAACTCTCAACAGAGATGCCCGCATAGGCCAAGACTTCCTGCATGCACTGGGTGATGCCACTGCAGACATACAGGACTGGCAGGAGGGACTTAGCTGTGCAGGGTGTCAAACTCACAAGGTCTTTTTTTTCACATTGGGACTGCAACTCTCCCCTTCCACCCATAGCAAAGATACTGGGGCAGCTGTAGAGAGAACAGCATTTATACAGGGATCCAACCACAAATGGGCATCTGGCTAGGGAATTTCTTCTCTTTGCTAACTTTTCTTCCGTCAGGGGACACCTAGTTGCCCCACCTGAATAAATCTCTTAGCTTCCTCCTTAGGAAACACTCACAAGAGCCAGTAGAAGTCTTAGGGGTGTAAGACTAAACTAATACCACAAAGGATCTGCAAATTAGAATAATAAGGAACCCACCCTACAAAACACACTAGGAGCAGCATTTTACATCTAAACAAGGGGGTTATCTGCTCAGATGAAAGATTTAAGTAGAGTCCTGACTCTGCCACACAATAGGAAACATGGCCAGGATTCAACTGAATATCATCCATCATATCAGGAACCAAGAAAAGGACAATTTGAATGAGAAAAGGCAATCAACTGACAGGCATCAAACTGAAATGAATCAGATGTTCAAATTATCTGATGAGGATTTTAAAGCAGCAGTCATAAAAATGCTCAACAATCAGTTACAAATTCTCTGGAAACTGATGAAAAAATACAGAATTTCACCAAAAACATAAGTTATTTTAAAAGAAACAAAAGTAGATTATAGAAAGGAAAATACTGTATCAGAAATAAAAAACTCACTGAGTAGACGCAGTAGTGGACTGAATAAAACAGAGGAATCAGTTAACCTGAAGACAAAGCAGTATTATTCACCAAATTAAAAAGCAAACAAACAACCCATTTTAAAAATGGGCAGAACTGATACACATTTTTACAAAGAGGAAATATAGATGGCTAACAGGGACAGGAAAAGATGCTCAATCTCTTTAGTCATCAGTCAGTCAGTCAGTTCAGTCACTCAGTTGTGTCTGACTCTTGGCAACCCCATGAATCACAGCACGCCAGGCCTCCCTGTCCATCACCAACTCCCGGAGTTCACTCAAACTCATGTCCATCGAGTCAGTGATGCCATCCATCCATCTCATCCTCTATCATCCCCTTCTCCTCCTGCCCCCAATCCCTCCCAGCATCAGAGTCTTTTTCAATGAGTCAACTCTTCTCATGAGGTGGCCAAAGTACTGGAGTTTCAGCTTTAGCATCATTCCTTCCATGGAAATCCCAGGGCTGATCTCCTTCAGAATGGACTGGTTGGATCTCCTTGCAGTCCAAGGGACTTGCAAGAGTCTTCTCCAACACCACAGTTCACAAGCATCAATTCTTCGGCGCTCAGCCTTCTTCACAGTCCAACTCTCACATCCATACATGACCACTGGAAAAACCATATCCTTTACTAGACAGACCTTTGTTGGCAAAGTAATGTCTCTGCTTTTGAATATGCTATCTAGGGTGGTCGTAACTTTCTTTCCAAGGAGCAAGTGTCTTTTAATTTCATGGCTGCAATCACCATCTGCAGTGATCTTGGAGCCCCCCAAAATTAAGTCTGACACTGTTTCCACTGTTTCCCCATCTATTTGACATGAAGTGATGGGACCAGATGCCATGATCTTAGTTTTCTGAATGTTGAGCTTTAAGCCAACTTTTTCACTCTCCACTTTCACTTTTATCAAGAGGCTTTTGTGTTCCTCTTCACTTTCTGCCATAAGGGTGGTTTCATCTGCATATCTGAGGTTATTGATATTTCTCCCGGCAATCTTGATTCCAGCTTGTGCTTCTTCCAGCCCATAGTTTTTCATGATGTACTTTGCATAGGAGTTAAATAAGCAGAGTAAGTCATCAGGGAAATGCAAATTAAAGCCACAATGAGCTGTTATCCTGTTAAATGTCAAGTTGGCTATCATCAAAAAGACCACAAATAACAAATATTGCCAGGGATGTGAAGGAAAAGGTACCCTCAAACACTGGTTGGTGGGAATGTAAATTGATGTAGCCACTGTGGAAAACAGTATGGAGGTTTCTCAAAAATACTAAAGGTAGAACTGCCATATGACCCAGCAATTCTACTACCGGGCATATATCTGATAAATACAAAAAAACTGTAATTTGAAAAGATACATGCACTCCAATGTTTATAGCATCTTATTTACAATTGCCAAGATATGAAATCATCATAAATGTCCATCACAGATGAATGGATAAAAAGATGTGGTGTGTGCATATATACACAATATATACACAGACAATATATAAATACAATGGAAGACTACTCAACCATAAAAAAAAAAAATGAAATTTTGCCACTTACAGCAAAATGGGTGACCTTAGGCAGTATTATACTAAATGAAATGTTAGACAGTGAAAAACAAATACTGTATAATATCACTTATATGTGGAATCTAAAAACTACAGTGAACTAGTGAATATAACAAAAAGAAAGCAGAGTTAGAGATGGAACAGACCAGTGGTTACTAGTAGGGAGAGGGAGGGGCAATATGTTGCTGGTGCTGCTAAGTCGCTTCAGTCGAGTCCAACACTGTGAGACCCCATAGATGGCTGCCCACAAGGCTCCGCCGTTCCTGGGATTCTCTAGGCAAGAACACTGGAGTGGGTTGCCATTTCCTTCTCCAATGGATGAAAGTGAAAAGTGAAAGTGAAGTTGCTCAGTCATGTCCAACTCTTTGCAGCCCCATGGACTGCAGTCTACCAGGCTCCTCTGTCCATGGGATTTTCCATGGAAGAGTACTGGAGTGGGTTGCCATTGCCTTCTCTGGGGCAATATAATAGTAAGGAATTAAGAAGTTCAAACTATTATATAAAATAAGCTACAAGGATATATTGCACAACATGGGGAATATAGCTGGTATTTTATAATAGCTATAGATGGAATATAACCTTTAAAAATTATGAGTCACTATACTATACACCTGTAACATATTATACATCAACTATACGTCAATATTTTTTAAAAGAAAAACATTAAATAGATATAAATAAGCAGAAACAGAGGAAGAGGAAGAAGAATAAAATATGGAAAAGGAGAATGATCAATATAATTCGCCATGTCAGTACATTGAAGAAGAAAAATCATACAATCTTACTAGTTGACACAGAAAAATTATTTGACAAAATTCAACACCCACACATGTTAAAGACTCCTAGAAATTTAGGCATAGAAAGGAATTATTTCAATTTGATTAAGAGCAACTGTAAAACACTAATGTTTTACTTAATGGTGAAAGACTGTGCTTTCCCTAAGACAGGGAACAAGGCAATGATGTCCTTACTCCTCATATTCAATATAGTGCTGGAGGTTCTACACACTGCAGAGAAGTATACAGATCAAGAAAGGAAATATAAACATATCCATTTCCAGACTCTGCAACCCTATGGACTATAACTCACCAGGCTGCTTTCTATGGAATTCTCCAGGCAAGAATACTGGAGTGGGTTGCCATGCCCTCCTCCAGGGGATCTTCCTGACCCAGGGATGAAACCAGGTCTCTTATGTCTCCTGCACTGGCACTCGGGTTCTTTACCACTAACACCACCTGGGAAGTCCCATGTAGAAATATAACCTACAAAAAATAATTCTCAGAATTAATAAGTAAGCTCAGTAAGGTTTTAGGACACTAGATCTATACATAAAAGTCAATCATATTTCTATCAATAAACGTAAAGAAACCCAATTAAAAATGCAATAATATCTATGTTCATCCCAAGCATAAGGAAATGTTAGGTTTACCTCAAAACATGTACAGGTTCTGTATGCTGATTACTAAAAAACATTGGTAAAAGAAATCCAAGAAGACCTAAATAAATGGAGAGACATTCTCTGTTCAAGAATGGGAATTCAGTATAGTAAAAATATCAGTTATCCCAAAGTTTATCTGTAGACTTAATGCAATTTCAACATTTTTTTAAATGGGAATAGAAAAGCTTGTTTTGCAGTGTAAATGGAAAGGTACCAGTCCTAGAATAGCTAAGACAATCTTAAGAAAGAAGAGAGTGCAAAGACTCACTCTATATTTATTGCTCTTATATTACTACAGTATTCAAAACACTGTGGTATTGGCAGAGGGAGTGATGGATAGATCAGCAGAGCAGAACAGAGAACCCAAAACCAGTGCCACATAAATATGCCCAAGTGACTTTTGACAGATCAGTGGGGGCTGCTGCTGCTGCTGCTGCATCGCTTCAGTCGTGTCCGACTCTGTGCGACCCCACAGACGGCAGCCCACCAGGCTCCCCCATACCTGGGATTCTCGAGGCAAGAACACCGGAGTAGGTTGCCATTTCCTTCTCCAATGGAGGATGAGTAGCCTTTAAAACAAATAGCGTCTGCATAATTAGACATACACAGACAAAATAATAAAACTCAACCTGAATGTTACCCCTTAAACAAAAGTTAGCAAAAAATGGGTGGTGCACCTAAAGGTGAAACTAACAGTATAAAATCATTTAGAAAAAAAATATTGGAGAAAATACTCAGGATTCAGATCTAAGCAGAGAGTTCTAGGGGCTTCCCTTGTGGCTCAGCTGGCAAAGAATCAGCCTACAATGCAGGAGATCTAGGTTCAATCCCTGGGTTGGGAAGATCCCCTGGAGAAGGGAAAGGCCACCCACTCCAGTATTCTGGCCTAGAGAATTCCACGAACTGAATAGTTCATGGGGTCACAAAGAGTCGAACATGACAGAGCAACTTTCACTTCACTTCAGAAAGTTCATAGGCTTGACAACAAAATGACAACTAATCAAAGAAAAATTTTATACATTGGGCTTTATTAAAATTAAAAACGTTTACTCTATGAATGTTTATATGAAGAGGATGAAAAGACATGTTACATGAAAAGACCAGGAAAAAAATATTTGCAAAACATATATTTAACGCTAGACTAATATCTGGAATATATAAAGAACTCCCGAAAGCTCAACATTAAAACACAACAAAACAACAACAAAACAGTTCAAAAAAAAAAAAAAAGACATCTAAAGA
>NW_011495051.1:11952686-11957737 GCF_000754665.1 Bison bison bison | reverse complement strand
ACATCAAGAGACATTCCACTCACTGAAGAGGGTATACAGATGGCAAGTAAAAACATGAAAAGGTGTTTAACATCAGTAGCCATCAAATTAAATTCAAGTTAAAACTGCAGTGAAATGCAATTAAAACTGCAGTGAAATATCACACTATACACCTAACAAAATGACTGATGTAAGAATAAACAACAATAAATGTTGACAAGAATGCAGAGAACCTGGATCTTTCATATATTGCTGGTGGAAATGAGAAATGGTATAACGATTCGGAGAAATAGTTTGTCAGTTTCTTATAAAACTAAACATTTTACTATAAAATCCATTATGCCTGGCATTTACCCCAGTGAAATAAAAATTTATGTTCACAAAAAGTCTGTACACAAATATTCATAGCAGCTTAATTTATAATAACCCTTAAATTGAAAGCTGTCCAGCTGTCCTTCAACAAGTGAGTGGTTATAGAAATCTATGCTGCATACATTCCATAAATAACTACCTAGCAATAAAAAGGAAAGAGGTATTGATACAAATAGCTTAGATGGTTCTCTAGGGGATTATGATGAATAGAAAAAGGCCAGTCCTGCAAGGTTACAAGAACACATACTCTATGATTATATAAAATTTTTCAAATGACAGCATGTTTTAAATGGGTAAAATATATTAGTGATTTCCAGGAGTTAGAAATGACCTGGGGGTATTTAGAAAGGAGAGAGTTTTGGTTGTAAATGAGCGGCAATAGTGATCCCCCTGTAGAAGGAACTATGTCATGTCTTCTACATCTTGACTATGGTGTTGGATACACAGACCTAGGTAAGTGATAAAATTGTATAGAGTTAAATATACATGTTAGTATGAGTAAGATTGGGAAATTCTGAGTAAGATTGCTGAATATTGTCAATGTCGCTAACCTAGTTATCATAATGTACCGTAGTTTTGTGAAAGTTATCATTGAGGGGAACCAGATACAGTAGACTTTCTCTGTGGTAGAAGGGCTTTTAAATGATTGTCAATGATCCTGCCCCCCACCCACCTTAGAATGTATGCCAAGAGTTAGTGACTTGCTTTTATCAAATAAAATATGGGGAAACAGTGGGATGTCCCTTCAAATATTAGGTTATGAAAACCTAATGGTTTAAATCTTGGGTATCATTTTTCTGAATTATCTCACCTGCTTGCTCTGATAAATAAACCTGCCATGGTGTGATATGAGCTGTCCTGTGAAGAAGCCACAGGGCTTGGAACTGAGAGCAGCTCCAGCCAGAAGCTTAGTGAGCACCCTAAGCTGCCAGTCCAAAAATCCACAGGCAACTGAATCCTGCCCAGAGTCATGTGAGGGACCTTGAAAGGAGAGCCTTTCCCAAGGAGCCTTAGGATGAAACAGTAGCCATAGCCAACTCCTTGATTTCAGGGAGTTCCTTTGCAAGAGATCATGAGCTAAAATACTCAGCTAACCCACACCAAGACCTCTGACCAACAAAACTGCAAGATAATACATATTATCATTCTAAGTTACTACATCATAGGGGTAATTTGTTATGCAGCCTTAGATAATTGATGCAATTTCTGTCTTTATATTATCCGTGGGCATTCAAGAAGCAAACAATGGCAAGACCAAACAGTTTATCTTCTTCATGCAGTAGAGAGAAGAAAAACAATCTGAATGAGTCACCTCTTGTCCTGTGTAGCAGCTGAAAGTGTCAATATTCTAAATAAGCATTTACAGTGAGTGGCATAAATATGTAAATAATGCTTGACAAAGCTTTCAGAAGTGTTTTTTAAAGAAACACTTTATTAACCCGGAATGACCTATTTTTGGTGGAATTTCATTCAGAGTAACAAAACAAGATGAATTGTTTTATGGAATGTTGATGATTGGGAGGTATTCAGGGAGTAAGTAGGAAGGTTGCAGTGTATTCACAGATCTATCTAGGACACGCTCCATGAAGCCAGCTTTGTTCACACTTTCTCTTTTTTTTTTTTTTTTACTTCTGAAACAACAGATTTTTCAAGAGGATAAATTATTTTTCCTTGTGTGTGGTAGTGGTTATCTGTTTCAGGTGTAGGGTGTGGGATGTTCCTGAAGCAGGAAAAATAGCTGCCGTGTTTGGAAATGCATGCTGAAATTACATGTTAGTGAGATGAAGCTGCATTATTTCACCTCCTTTGCTGCACAGCAAGGATTGCCCCTGAAATACCTGCTGGCATTTGCTGTAGTTATGTTCTCCCTTATCATCTTTGGTTACAAATAAGGTGACATTATTTATATGTCTAAATTACTGTGCCTCTATGTACTGATGGACCATTCTTTCCTACCTGGGGATGCCAAAGACTTTAAGTCTGAGAGCTGCACAGGGGCTCACTCCATTCAGTGGAGTTCTTACTAATTCCTTCCTAAATGTTTTCACAAAGAGGAAAGTAAGGTTATTCCATCAAAAACCCTTTTTTCTCTGCTGTTGTTGCTTTAGCTCTGAGTCTCCCTTGAAAATGATCATTTTTTTCCAGTGCAGCACAGCCACTGACTGTAAATACAGAGATAGAGATTTTTTTTTTAATTTATTTACTTATTTGGAGGCTAATTGCTTTGCAATATTGTGGTGGTTTTTGCCATACAATGACATGAATCAGCCACACGTGTACATGTGTCTCCCTGTCCTGACTCCCCCTGCTACTTCCGTCCCCATCCCATTCCTCTGGGTTGTCCCAGCGCACCGGCTTCGAGTCCCTTGTTTCATGAATCGATCTTGGACTGGTTTCACAGACGGTAATGTACATGTTTCAATGCTATTCTCTCAAATCATCCCACCCTCATCTGATTTTAAGGAACATTGAAATGCTTGTTGTAATTTGAGTTGCCATATAGTTGTGCCAATGGCAAGAAATACGCAAGCAGTCAGACAGCCATTGGGTTGGGTCCTTGTACTTCATCTTTTCTCAGTGCTTCTCTATGATCCAGGAAAGTACCCAGCCTCTGATATCTCCCATGCTTGGTATAATGCATATGTGTAACTTTATGTCACTGAATGCCATCATGAAATTTTGTGGAAGAAACAAAAGTGTGTCTAAGGAGAGACACAGTGTTCCTTAGCATATGTATAACTATCCAAAGAAGTTATATACAGATAGCATGAAAATGAAAATGAAGCAATTACTAAGTAAATTTAGTAATAAAAGACCTCTGTAAAATACTGTAGCCAAGGTTTGAAACTGACATACTATCTTTTCTGCCTTATAATATTGTCGAAAGCAGTTTACAGAGAGAGAGAGGGCAATCTGAACAATGAATGTGTTAGAAGGAAAGCTAAAATGCACTTTTCCGCTGTATTTGACGGTTGGGTTGATGGGAATCTGAAATATTTATACTACAATTGTATCAAGTATTTATTGCCTGCATGTGGGAGCCATAGAGAAAGAAGAAGAAAATTGACAGTAGTGGCCAAAAACACATTTGAAATTATCTGCCAATTTTTTAATGTCTTGTCACAAATAAACAAGACTACTTCCTCAAACTTCCAAATTCTAGAGCAACCTAAAAGGGTAGAAACGCTTACTAAACTGCCTAATTTACTTTCAGTGCATAGTATCTGCACAGGAGTATCGGAGGCCTTGTTTGAACAGCATTCTCACTAAAGGTGCTACATCACACACTCACAAAATGGTGTGTTATCATATTATGACATTTACAGAACTTAAAACCAAGTAACTTCTTGCAGGCGTTTTGTCAATAAAATTAGACTAATAAAGAAGAAAACAAATCCAATGTAAGTTAATTGAAGATTATTTGTAACAACAGTTAATGTTAGTTTTCTCAAATTTAGGGTTACCACTATCATCATATTCACCTTGATGGCATATTATACATAAATTGTGTGCAGATTCTTGTGGGCACTTAGGGGCAGGTATTATGAAACAGTAAAAGACTGTTCATCCTTTCTGACCAATGGGGTGGTGAATCATATCTAACTTCATAGTCTTTCCAAAATATTTTATAAATTGACTTTTGTCACCATCTTACTACCATTTTAATATGATATAATTATCATTAATACCATAGTGAAGTCACTCAGTCGTGTCCAACTCTTTGCGACCTCATGGACTGTAGCCTGCTGCTGCTAAGTCGCTTCAGTTGTGTCCGACTCTGTGCGACCCCATAGATGGCAGCCCACCAGGCTCCCCCGTCCCTGGGATTCTCCAGGCAAGAACACTGGAGTGGGTTGCCATTTCCTTCTCCAATGCATGAAAGTAAGAAGTGAAAGTGAAGTCCCTCAGTCATGTCTGACTCTTAGCGACCCCATGGACTGCAGCCTACCAGGCTCCTCCATCCATGGGATTTTCCAGGCAAGAGTACTGGACTGGGGTGCCATTTCCTTCTCAGGGAATCTTCCCAACCCAGGGATCAAACCCAGGTCTCCTGCACTGCAGACAAACGCTTTACCGTCTAAGCTACCAGCAAAGCGTATCTCCACATTAAATGTCTGAGAGACTTTTTCTTAGTGTAATGAATCTACAGCTTAATCTTGGAACTACTCACTTCTGTTCCAGCCAGGATACAAGACAGATCCCATTGAAATGCTGGAAAGAGAAAGTTATGTTCTAGGTCACTTGGCAGGAAGAAAGGGGGGAAATACCCCAAGTCCTTCTCAGTTCTCTCCTCTTCCAGCTTCATTTCATGAACTTGAACAAGGAATTATGCTGAGACGTGTTATTCCCAGATTACTTTCTGAGTCTGCAAGGGCTAGTATGTTTCCCAAGTGTTTCCTCACACACTTCTCTTCAAACATGAAATACCCATCCTCACCTATTTCAAAAGGCTATGTTCTTATTTGCTCATCCTTAAAAGCAAAACCACCTACATTCCCCTCCCTAGGTCACGTAACTGGTTTTTAAATTTCTGTGTAGTTTTTTGTTTGTTTTTGGTGTACTGTATTGGTTCAGTTCAGTTCAGTCGCTCAGTCGTGTCCGACTCTTTGCGACCCCATGAATCGCAGCACGCCAGGCCTCCCTGTCCATCACCAACTCCCGGAGTTCACTCAGACTCACGTCCATCGAGTCAGTGATGC
>NW_011495051.1:11952331-11952586 GCF_000754665.1 Bison bison bison | reverse complement strand
CACAGTCCAACTCTCACATCCATACATGATCACAGGAAAAACCATAGCCTTGACTAGACGGACCTTTGACTAGACGGACCTTTGTCGGGAAAGTAATGTCTCTGCTTTTGAATATGCTATCTAGGTTGGTCATAACTTTCCTTCCAAGGAGTAAGCGTCTTTTAATTTCATGGTTGCAGTCACCATCTGTAGTGATTTTGGAGCTGAGAAAAATAAAGTCTGACACTGTTTCCACTGGTTCCCCATCTATTTCCC
>NW_011495051.1:11947341-11951875 GCF_000754665.1 Bison bison bison | reverse complement strand
GCTTCCTGACCTGCATACAGATTTCTCAAGAGGCAGGTCAGGTGGTCTGGTATTCCCATCTCTTGAAGAATTTTCCACAGTTTATTGTGATCCACACAGTCAAAGGCTTTGGTATAGTCAATAAAGCAGAAATAGATGTTTTTCTGGAACTCTTTTGCTTTTTCCATGATCCAGCAGATATTGGCAATTTAATCTCTGGTTCCTCTGCTTTTTCTAAAACCAGCTTGAACACAGGAAGTTCACGATTCACGTATAGCTGAAGCCTGGCTTGGAGAATTTTGAGCATTACTTTACTAGCATGTGAGATGAGTGCAATTGTGTGGTAGTTTGAGCATTATTTGACATTGCCTTTCTTTGGGATCAGAATGAAAACTGACCTTTTCCAGTCCTGTGGCCACTGCTGAGTTTTCCAAATTTGCTGGCATATTGAGTGCAGCACTTTCACAGCATCGTCTTTCAGGATTTGAAATAGCTCAACTGGAATTTCATCATCTCCACTAGCTTTGTTTTTAGTGATGCTTTCTAAGGCCACTTGACTTCACATTCCAGGATGTCTGGCTCTAGGTCATTGATCACACCATCATGATTATCTGGGTCTTCAAGATCTTTTTTGTAGAATTCTTCTGGGTATTCTTGCCACCTCTTTGTAATATCTTCTGCTTCTGTTAGGTCCATACCATTTCTGTCCTTTATTGAGCCCATCTTTGCATGAAATGTTCCCTTCGTACCTCTAATTTTCTTGAAGACATCTCTTGTCTTTCCCATTCTGTTGTTTTCCTCTATTTCTTTGCATTGATCACTGAGGAAGGCTTTCTTATTGCTTCTTGCTATTCTTTGGAACTCAGCATTGGTTAGCTTTTATGAAAATAATACTATGTAATGGATTTCCCCAATGCTCAGCTAATTAGAATAATTATTTATTATTGCTTAGACGTCCGTGGGTTGGCAGGGTTTCAGCCAGTGTTGCAGCCCTTCATACTGCAAGTCTACAGCTCACCACATGTGGCTCTGGTCTTCCTGCTTCCAACACTATCAGCTTAACTACTGCATATATTTCTCATGATAATGACTGGGCTGCTTTCTAAATGTGGTTCTAAATGAGGCACAAGATGACAAACAGAACCATAAAAGACTTCCTGAAGTCTATGCTCATTATGGTCATATGATCATTACTGCTCATATACCTTTGACCTGTTGGCCACAGGTCAGTGCAAAATCAAAAGCCCAAAGTCATATGGCCCCAGGATGAGGCTATGGAAAGGCTGTGAATTCAGAAATACATGAAGTTTGGAGCCAATGATGTAACATACTGCCTACCTCTCTTAGGCAGTGTTATTGTTTACCTTATGAAGGTTATTTGGATGCCTACTTTGCTCTGTTACTGCCTTTTGCATTGATATTTTGTTTTCATAATGCTTTTCACATAGAAGTTCTCAGTAATGAAGGAATATACAAGCCTACTGACTTTATTCCCTCTGCACATTGCTCATTACACATAAACTCCTATGACCAGTTCTTTCTACAAAGGTGATAATGGCAGTTGACCATTATTTACATAGTGTTGCCCTAAAACTCCATTCACTACTGGGAATCGCTGTGTAGAATTCAGCAGTATCAAAATGAATGTAAGCAAGGCCCATAATAAATATTGGCTGAATTAATGAATTTCCAGCACAGGGCTTGGGAATTCCTTTTTGAAAATTTAGATTGAATAATATCCACCTTTAAATACATTTTAGCCCAGTTGTATATTCATGAATTTTGGTGATGAAGAGTGGCTGGACAGCTGCCAACATATCTCATTTAAAGTAACTAGCTCATGACCATACTTAGGACTTGATTAACACTTACCAGTCTGACTTACAAAGGGGAAAGCGACTTTTTCCATTTGCATACACCTGACTTTTAGCTCTCTTTCCCCTTTGATGTGTTAGTTGTGGTTCCATGTCCACAGTGATTTATAATTTTCTTAATGGATTCTCCACTCAGAGAGACTTCAGCTAGAATTCTGTGTATTTATCCAACAAAACAAGGGCAAACATTATTGAATGCTGAGGTCAGGATTTTCTTATTTGATTTTTTTCCTCCACATTGTCATTTGCCACATTGTCATTTGCCAAATAGTTTACCTTTGGCACTGGAGAAGGAAACAGCAACCCACTCCAGTATTCTCGCCTGGAGAATCCCATGGACGGAGGAGCCTGGTGGGCTACAGTCCACGGGGTCGCAAAGAGTCGGACATGACTGAGCGAGCGACTTTACCTTTGGCACACTTATAAATGTTGACAAGTTTGAGTTACTGTGCTAACGTATTGGGAATTGTTTAAATGTGGCAAAGAAGTAAACTGAATGTTAAACTTTAAGAAGAAAACAGAAAATTTACTATCAAACCATTTCTGGATGGTTTAAAATAACAGGGAGACTTTTTTTTTTAATTAATAGGTGATTAAAAATTAACTTCTCAATGAAGTGTTTGCTACTAATGATTGAAACAATGAGAACCCTGTAAGGCTGAACAAAACATCAACAACAGAATATCCCAAGTTGTGAGTTTTGATTCTTTTTTCAATTGTAGATAACCAAGAATGTCCCCTAAAATGGTAAGTGGTATTAAATAATACACAGCAGTTAGTCAGAAATAACAAGAGGTTATTTATGATCTATACTTACCAATTCAGACATAGATATATGAGGTCTTGAGAAACTTTTCATAACACATGACTGCTAACATTCTTTCCTTTTCTTCTCCTATAAACCCAGTACCAGAAAATGTTTGCTTACCCTGATTTCCTATAAGATTAGGCTAACTATCATTAAGACAAGCTAATTTTTAACTAAAATAAACTTTGCAGAGATTACAGGTGTATATTCTCAAATTTAATTCCATTGTCTGCAGGTACTATACCAAGCAAGTCATTTAATCAAGGAGAAATTTCCATATGATTTTCCTTTCTTCCAAATCAAATGTGTCTAATCCAAATCCTAAATATTTTAGGTCCAGAAAAATAGTTAGGTAGAAATTTGGCTTTCTGCATGATATAATGTACACAAATAGATTTTTATACTATTTTTGAGTAAAATCATTTCTGTAGATATTTGTTCTATAGATATTTGTGGTGTAATACTCTTGATAAAATAAGCAGATTGTATTTCTACCACCTGGCCTTCCATCCCATCAATTTCCTACATACCTGTCTTCAGAATCAGAGACACCTGAATGGTGGGGGCTGTGCTATACTCATCTTTGTAGTTCATACATTCGCAGGTGCCCAGAGTATAGAAAGGAATTTAATTAGCATCTGTCTAAAGAATTAGGCAAATAACCTCTTGTTATTTCTAACTTACTAACTGCTGTGTATTATTTAATACCATTTTAGGGGACATTCTTGGTTCTTATCTAAAACCACCCCTTGATCCCAACTTAATTTTTTGGCAGAATCCCAATTTGGTTCAGTCCTACAAGACCATGTGACCAGGAAAGATGATGGATCTTTATCAGTTTAATTTAGCCATAGGTGAAATCCATTCTCCTTATCATTGACTAGTTTGGGGAAAATCATTTTACCGTGTTGTGACCAGTGAGCTGTGAAGCAGACTGAGTGTGGGCAGCTGGGAGGGCTGTTTCTAGGGAGGATTTCCTGTGAATCGGAAGAGATATAAATGAAACATGCCTCTTTTTCTATTGGGAATCATCATGTATACATGTTACATCTGGAACCAGACCATCTGAAAGTCACTCTTACGTGCTATAGACGGCAGAGTAGAAAATTTGCAAAACTTGCATCTTTGCCATCTTACGCTATTTTTGTTTATTTATGTATTTGTCACTGTGCTGGGTCTTCGTGGCTGCTCACAGGCTTTCTCCGTTATCAGCGAGCAGGAGCAGGGGATCCTCTCTAGTTGTGGTGCACATTTTTTTCATTGAGGTGGCTTCTCTTGTTGCAGAGCACAGGCTGTAGGTGCACGGTCTTCAGTAGCTCTGATGCACAGGCTTAGTTGTTCCACAGCATGTGTGATCTTCCTGGACCAAGGATCAAGCCCATGTCCCCTGTATTGGCAGGCAGATTCTTAACCACTGTGCCACCAGGGAAGTCCTAAGCTATTTAAAGTGATTGCAGAACTGAGCTATCTGCAAGTTCTATAGTTTCTTATGATTTAAGTTGAATTTGCCTTTTCCTATACTCTAACTGGTATAACCATACACTTTTCTAAACTCTTCATTCTTCAAATCTACATGACATTGAGTTTGCCTCATTTTCTAATTCTTGAATTGCTGCTTTTCCTGTGTGTTTCACGATTTGTTTATAGGCTTTTCCCAGGGTTGTTTTTTTTTTTTTTTTCTTGGTGTGCTTCATCTCCAGTGGGTGTTCTTGGAGACTTTATTTCATCTCACAGCTTTACTTAGCAAGTCTATTTTGATAAGTACTAAGTCTTTTCTTTGGAAGGAATGATGCTAAAGCTGAAACTCCAGTACTTTGGCCACCTCATGCGAAGAGGTGACTCATTGGAAAAGACTCTGATGCTGGGAGGGATT
>NW_011495051.1:11944918-11947241 GCF_000754665.1 Bison bison bison | reverse complement strand
ACGACAGAGGATGAGATGGCTGGATGGCATCACTGACTCGATGGACGTGAGTCTGAGTGAACTCCGGGAGTTGGCGTTGGACAGGGAGGCCTGGCGTGCTGCAATTCATGGGGTCGCAAAGAGTCAGACACGACTGAGCGACTGATCTGATCTGAAGCCTTTTCTAAAAAGTTCTGGCTTTTCAACTTTGCTTCAGATTCAGTTTTCTACTTCTCATAAAACACTTTAGCTTGGAGTTCTCCTGGATTTCCTCACACTAATAACTTTGTATGAGAACTCATGATCCTTTTAACCACATACTGTCTCTCCTCTGGTCTTGAAGAACAGCTTCCTGAGTTTGCTGGATCAACAATTCACAATCATCTTTGGTCCCTTCTTCTTCCTTCATTCTCCCCAGATGATGAACCACCAAACCCTGATATTTTCCCTCTAACTCTTTTCTGAATTGGTGTCTTTGCTTTCATTGCTGCTGGTACCATGGAGTGGTTTTTGTGGATTCATGCCTGGGATAGAGGCATGATGCAGTCTGAGGTGAGTTTAGTTCTTGCCTTTGAAGTTCAACTCCACTTTTTCTGATTCTTTTTTAAGATTCATGAAATATTCTGAAGTTTCTCTGTTATGAATCTGGGTTTGAATTACTTCTTATTTTTCATGTTTGGAATGTTTTACATCCTGAATCATAAAATATGTATTTTTTCATCATTTTCATGTCATTCTTTAATATTTGCTCTTCAGTTTCTGCTTTCCCTGTATTCTTTATATTATTTTCTTTTTGAACAAGATAGCACTTGACATTTTTTAATTTCTACCTACCACTGTATGATTGTCCACTTTACATTTTTCCAACAATAATTGTATTTTATCTAAGTGAAGTAAATTTATAAAAGTCTACCACAAATGGAAATGTGGTATCAAGAGCCAAAAGAGCAATAGCTGTGTGAGGCAGTGCTCTAAGCATTCATGTTAACACATTTTATCCTCTTTGGGACATTATGGTTATCATCTCTGTTTTATGAATAAAGGAAATATGGCGCTGAAGGGATAAAATAACTTGTCATTGGCCATGCAGCTCATAAGCGTAGAATCAGTATTTGAAAACAAGCTCCAAAATTTGTTATTTTTAAGCACAGCATTTGGTAGTCTAACAGTACACTAATCCAATGTGCTCCTCCTTTAGGGTTCTCAGATTGTTCTTTTGGAACTAAAGTAAATAATTTAGCAAGCAGGATCCAAATTTATTTAACTTAAAAATTACAAATTGAATGCAGCAGTGAGCTAGTGATGAGGTTTGAAGACATATTGGCTCAATTAAAAAAGAAAAACTTAAAAAAATATGCATATAAAATGAGGAAAAAAGATAAATCCAGTTATTATACAGTTTTGCCTATAATAGTGTTGTAGGAAGTTGTGTGCTATGGTGTCATTAGCACTCAAGCACACCGAAAGACAAGTGCCTCCTGTCCCCCAGTTGCATGCCTAAAATGTAAACATCATCATATTGTACAACTGAAATGCATTTTTCAGCTTATTAAAAGTCATGGTCATCGCTGAATCTTAGTGATGTTAACATGATGTATCCTACTTTAAATACAGAATGACTTTCCTCCTTGGAGAAGGTGGGAGGGGAACCCCAGTTGACCTGTATCTAATTTTTACACGATCAGGCACTTCCACTTCTTCCATTCATGATAAGAGAGGTGGTAAGTTGACAGAAACAATTTATTTTTATTTATTGGCCATTGCAGTTGTAAAATACTGCACACATCAGCCTAATATAAATCAGTTCCCTTCAGAAGAATGTGCCTTCAGAGAGGCTTTGTGCCAAGGTTTCCTCCCCCCAGCCATATCTCTCTGGAGTGCTCTTGCTCTGTCTTTGGCAGCACTTTTGAATTTATTTTGCTTTTAATTCTGAGTAATCCTCAATCAGAAGACAAATAAACAGAGGTTCAGAACTTTAGAGCTGAAAGGGACTTTGGAAGTTTTGTCAGTTAGATCATCTGTGTCAGAATTCTTTCTGCTGCAATCAACAGGAAACATGATTCAAACTCACTTAAGCAAAGAGGGAATTAATGGTCTCTGAGAATTAATAGTTCAAATATAAGTCACATTTCAGGTAAGGCTTGATCTGCTGCTGCTGCTGCAGCTAAGTCACTTCAGTCCAGTCCGACTCTGTGCGACCCCATAGACGGCAGCCCACCAGGCTCCTCTGTCCCTGGGATTCTCCAGTCAAGAACACTGGAGTGGGTTGCCATTTCCTTCTCCAATGCATGAAAGTGAAAAGTGAAAGTGAAGTCACTCAGTCGTGTCCAACTCTTAGCGACTC
>NW_011495051.1:11923892-11944818 GCF_000754665.1 Bison bison bison | reverse complement strand
TCCAATGCATGAAAGTGAAAAGTGAAAGTGAAGTCACTCAGTCGTGTCCAACTCTTAGCGACTCCATGGACTGCAGCCTACCAGGCTCCTCTGTCCATGGGATTTTCCAGGCAAGCGTACTGGAGTGGGGTGCCACTGCCTTCTCTGAGGCTTGATCTAGTGGTTCAAAAATCTCTTTAAAGATTGCCTCACTTTCTATTACTCCACTCTTTATATGCAATATTACTGTCCTAAGTTACTTTGTGTTTTTTATCACAAGAAAATGGAATGCACTTATATACTTTAGTCAGAGTCCACTCTTTCATTTGGCAGTACACCCAGTAGCAACCAAACTACATGGCTGCTCTACAAATGGAAATTCATAGTGCTAGATTAAGTAGGAAATATGAATGCTGTGTAAGAACCCAAAAGATATCTTTTATATCAACCCCATTATTTTATAGGGACATCTTTGAGCTACAAGATGGAAGGAGATCATCTATTTCAGACCATCTATTTCACAACTAAATTTGTGTGACTAACAATAAATGTTAATTTCACTAAGCTAGTGAGATGCCAATATTTTTCTCTAACAGTGGGGAAAGGCAGAGTTTCCCATCTAGTTATATTTTCAATGTTTATTTTGAGTTTCAGTCATTGAGCCACATACTTGTGGTGAATATACTTTCTGGCCCTTGCTTATAGAGAATCGATGCTTTGACTCTTAATATTGCAGATATTTAGATTTCTGAGTGGCTAAGTGAGGCTTCTGCTCAGTAAAATGGGGACAGTGAGAAATGTATGCCATGATGAAAGAAATCATTCACTGATTAGTTAGAAATCATATGCAGACCTAGAGCTGTAGTTACATTTCCTCTTGACTTGGACATATTACTTCTCATCTTTCCCTTGAGGTAGTACAAAGGAGCCTTAAAACAACAACAACAACCAAAAGAAACCATATCATCAGTTGAATGCCATGCTTCTGAGACAGTGAGCTCACTCTCAAAGATGTTCAACTAGCATCTGAAGCTGTCAGCTCTTTTGTATGGTACTTATTTGCTCAGTAATATTTATTGAGAGTCTATTATATATCAAGGAATCTTCTGGGTAACTAGAGATATGTATGAACAAATTGGACAGAAATTTTTGCCCTCATAGTATTTATATATAATGGCATAGAAGGGAAGTAAGCAAATAAGTAGAATAGTTTGTGCTCATTCATGTTCAACTCTTTGTGACCCCATGGACTGTAGCCACCAGACTCCTCTGTCCATGGAATTTTTCCAGGCAAGAATACTGAAGCAGGTTGCCATTTCCCTACTCCAGGGATGGAACCTCCTGTGTCTCTTGCATTGACAGGCAGATTCTTTACCACTAGAGCCACCTGGGAAGTCCAAGTGAAATAGATGGTATAACAAATGGTGTGAGAGCTGTTGAGAAAAATGAAGCAGAAGAGGGGATAAGGAGGGTGATATGCAATAGATTTTGGCCTTGGGTTAGAAGCTAAACAGATAAATTGGTTAATAAGCTAAAGCTAATTGAGATAAGTTTTCAGATTTATGTTTGGCTCAATTGTATGATTCTATAATTCTAGGACATATTCTCCCTTGTTATGGGCGTTTAACCTTGTACACTGTTGGTGGGAATTTAAATTGATGCAACTATTATGAATAAAAGTAAGAAGTTTCTCAAAATACTAAAAATAGTTCTACCATATGATTGAGCAGTTTTACTGCTGGTTATGTACATGAAGAAAGTGAAACCACTAATTTAAAAAGATTTATGCACCCCAATGTTCATAGCAGCATTACTTATGGTAGCCAAGATACCATAGCCAAGTGTCCATCAACAGATGAATGCATAAAGAAGACGTGGTATATTTACACACACAAAGGAATATTACTCAGCTGTAAAAAGAGTGAATTCTACCATTTGTAACAGTGTGGATGGACCTAGAGAGTGTTAAGCTCAGTGAAGTAAGTCAGAGAAACAAAAAATCTGTTATTGCTTATATGTGGATTTTAAAACATAAAACAAATGAATGTATGTAACAGAACAGAAGCAGATTCGCAAATAGAGAAAATGAGTGTGAAAGTCACTCAGTCGTGTCCAACTCTTTGCGACCCCATGGACTGTAGCTGGCCAGGCCCCTCTGTCCATGGAATTCTCTGGAATATTACCAGAAATTACCCAGAATACAAGACTGGGTAGCCATTCCCTTCTCCAGGGGATCTTTCTACCCCAGGGGTTGAGCCAGGTCTCTCATATTGCAGGAAGATTCTTTACCATCTGGCCACCAGGGAAGCCCAAGAATATTGGAATGGATCATCTATCCCTTCTCTGGCAGATCTTCCTGACCCAGGAATCGAACCAGGTTCTCCTGCATTGCAGGTGGATTCTTTACCAGCTGAACTACCAGGGATGCCCATTGAAAACAAACTAGTGGATAATAGTGAGGAAAAGGAAGGAGGAGGGGTAAAGAGATACAAACTAATGTGTATAAAATAGGTGAGCAAAAAACATATATTGTACAGCACAGAGAATATAACCATTATTTTGTAATAATTTTAAAGGGAGCATAATCTCAAAAAATATTGAATCTCTATGTTGAACACCTGAAACTAATATAATATTGTAAATCAGCTATATTTCAGTAAAATAAATTAAAATAGAAAAAGAAAAGCAGTCCCCAAAAGATGTATTTGCACTCTTGCCATGGCCTTCTGAGATCTCAATGCTTATTAAAAGCAAGGATCAATCTTTAAGAAGATAAGTAGTGGCAACAGAGGGAGGTTTTTAAAGAAGTTATGGAGTAGGAAGAAGAGAGGAACAGCCCACTTTCTAAATCCCTTGGATATTATTTCATAAAAGATAGCCTTCTTTCTAACTGCAATTAGTATAGATACCTTTTCCAATGTTGAGGGTTTTTTTTTTTTTTTTCCCCTCTTGATTGAATGAGATTTAACAGGATATTTCTACCCATTTAAGAATTTTATCTAAGAAAACTCCCTTGTAGAAAGTATTAGCCCAGAATTTTTAAATGATTACATTAAGAAGAAATTATCTATCTACCTGTCTATAATCTATCATTTATTATTACTTGATGATGTATTCAGCTTCCTCAGAGGCAAGGAGAGGGTGATTTATTGATGGGACAAATACCTGTGAGTAAAAAGAAAAAATGAATATGGGGATTTTCTCCCAACAACAACAACAAACTGGCAATTTTAAAAAGAAGGATGAAGACTATGCAGATAATGAGGAAATTAGGGAAACTGACTTGTAGTGAGATTTCAGAATGAAGAGAAATCCCATGATTGAGAGAAAGAAGCATCTATGAAACAGACATCTGGCTAACATTTAGAAGACAAAAATGAAGTGCCAGAAAGATAAAGAAAGTCTAATCATCAGCATTGTTTTGAAGGATTTAATAATGATGAAGAAGCTTGAAGCCAGTTTGGAACATGGCACATACACTGGGAGATCATTACCCTGTAGAGCTCTAATAATAATGTTGGGCTATATATCCAGAAAGGAAATTACAGACCTACCATCTGTTTTACTTGTGTCAGTGACTCATTTGGATATTTCAGTTTGTATCAGCATCACGCATTCGCAAGGCAAGAGCCGGTGGCTCTTGTGTGTTCCCATGGCCCAAACCAAGCTGTGCTTGAGTGCAGAACTTCACCAAAAAGAGGTGATACACCATGTAATAAAGATGATGGCTTTTAAGAAAGGGTTTAGCAATTAATGACACATCATAGGTCTTGGACTAAAAAGGCACTGTCTTTGAGAAGCAGCTAAATGTCTAGACAGAAAACTAGAGATGCTGACTTTGGCATTTTATTTGCTGTGTGGCATTAGACCACTGGTTCTCAATTATTGGGGCAGTTTTGTCCTCCAGGGGATATATTTGGAGACATTTTGGTTTCCAGAGCCTGGGGAATGGAGGCAGTACCAGCATGTGGTGTGTAGAATCTGGGGTACTGCTGAACATACTTCAACAAAAAGGTCAGCCCACAGCAGAGACTTGTTGTTTAGTCCCTGAGTCATGTCCAGCTCTTTGTGACTCCATGGACTGTATCCGGCCAGGCTTTTCTGTCCATGGGATTTCCCAAACAAGAATACTGGAGTGGGTTGCTGTTTCCTTCTCCAGGGGATCTTCCTGACCCAAGGTGCAAACCCGCATCTCTATGTCTCCTGTGTTGGCTGGTGAATTCTATAGGCTAAGAACTCTGGTTCAGACTCATATTTTAATTTTTTTAGCCTATTTCCCCCACATTTTATATTAGGATTATATTTTACAGAGTTAATGTAAAGAAATCGATGAGATTGCATATATACAAATGCCTAAACATGGTAGCCATAAACTAAAATTTGAATATGAATATTTAAAATTGTTTGCCTAATTACAAATTGATTCTGAAATCTATGAAGTAGGTTGGAATATTGTTTTGAGTATAAAAAATGGACTTCAAATTATAAGGGATACTGAATTGCATCTCTGGGGAAGAAGTGTATACAATATTTAATTTATATCATTTTCATGTTATTTGCTACTATGTATCATGGACCAGAGCCTTTTAATAAGTAGTGTGCATCCTCTCAGGAGAAGGCAATGGCACCCCACTCCAGTGTTCTTCCCTGGAAAATCCCATGGGTGGACGAGCCTGGTAGGCTACAGTCCATGGGGTCGCTAAGAGTCGGACACGACTGAACGATTTCACTTTCACTTTTCACTTTCATGCATTGGAGAAGGAAATGGCAACCCACTCCAGTGTTCTTGCCTGGAGAATCCCAGGGAGGGGGAGCCTGGTGGGCTGCCATCTCTGGGGTCGCACAGAGTCGGACACGACTGAAGTGACTTAGCAGTGCATCCTCTCTCATCCTTGCCCCAAATGTTCCTTAAAAATGTGTATGGAAATTTTAATATAAATAGATTAATATCATTGGAAAGCATCACATTGCTTTTAATAAGCTAACATGTACTGCAAGTGTTAGAAGATATTATATTTTCTGAAAGCTATTTGACCAAGACAGTGCTGGTTTTCAAAATCTCTCAGTGTCTTACATTAAAATGAGTTATTTCAAAGCCATTTGGGAAGTGCTGAAGTAAATGAAGGAAGGGAAGGAAGAAGGGAGGGAAGGGGAAGAGAAAGAAGAAAGAGAGAAAATATATATTTGTTTGTCCCCAGGCAAGTGAAATGATCACAATCAAATGGAATGCTTAACAGTAACTGTTGAGGCATCAATACATGCCCTCAAGAGGGTGGATAGTTACCATCTGGAATCAGAAACAGGGGAACGGTAGAAAACAGGACATATGCTCCAGAAAACCTGCTGGTGACAGGTATTTAGATTGCCCTCACATCAACGATGTTGAGCAAATTGAATGAAACACAGTACTGAGAATTGGATTTGGAAACAATCTGGAAATCAGGGACAGTTACTCATCACAGCTATAATATCACTTTTTTTTTTTTTTATGACTCATGTGCACTTTCAGCCAAGCTGCTTTTTCTGGTCATGTTCTGAAGTTGTTGTTGTTGTTTGTTTTTTCTCCCTCAAACTTGAGTCAGAAAAATCTGAAGGAATAGAGTAAGAGGAACTCTCCCACTCTGTCTAGTACTGTTCTCCAACTTGGCAACATATTGAAGTCATCAGATCATTAAACAGCCCTGAAACCAGTTTTTCCATCCCACTACCACCATCAGAGATTCTAATTTAATAACTGTGGGGCCAACTAGAGCTCATAAGTTTTCTGTCACCCCAAGTGATTCTCTGGGACAGTGACCTAGTTAATGCATTACCTAGAATGCCTAAAAATTAAAGCACTAAGAGAGAAGACTCTCTCTGTCTATCTCTCTGTCTCTCTTTGTTTCTCTCTCTCTCTGTCTGTCTCTTTCTCTGATAGGCATGTTAATAATCTGTGGGGCATCATTGACAAACTAGATTGGAATAAATCTTGAATAAAAGTAGCAATAATGAGAACAATATAATAATGGCTAACATTTACTACATATCTACTCCTTTCCAATTTGTAAATGTGCTTTACTGTCAGTAATCTATTTAAATCCTTCAACAGCTCCAAGGAAGGTGTTATAATGCTCAACGTGGGATCCTTTACATAAACAGAGAGATAAGCTAACTTGGCAAGGTCACTCAGAAAGAAGCACACTAGTCTTCCAGATTCTAAATGCAAACACACTGAAACTAAGACCTTGGATATACCAGAACCTGATCTTGACAGAAAAAAATCGAGTGCTTCTTAATTCTGTATGCACATTGATGAGCTTTTTAAATACACACACACACACACACACACACACGTTATTTTTTTAGGTTTGTGAAAATATTCTGTATGGTATTTTCATGGTGGATACTTGACACTATACATTTGTCAAAACCCACATAAGTTTACAGCTCAAACACTGAAATATAATGTATGCAGACTTAAAAAATCAATTAAATCAGAGACTCCCCAGATGGAATGCAGACTGTAAACAAAGAATCTAACTGTATTATAAATGTCTAACCACACAGAAGGAGGTGGAAGAAACAGTAATTTTAGATTTGAACAGAGATAAAAGACTTAAAAGCTATGGGAACTGAACATAATAAGCACTGCACTCTAGTAGGTGATTTTCTACAGAGGCGCAGGCTAACAATTGCTAAAGCTCTGTGCATGCATACCAGAAGTTAACAGTGAAGTAAGCAAATGGTGAGTGGTTGCAGTCAAGTTTCCCACTGCTAGTAGGGCTGGCAGGCTTGCAGATAAGAAAGAGGTGAGAAGGCTAGAATGGTCCATGGAATAATAAAATTAGAGTTGGAGACCTCAGTATGAACTTATGTTTATTTCAATATAGATACATGTATTTTTACAGGATAATAATACACATATTTATTTTCTAGCTCTGTCCTCTGAGATGACCTGGAAGCAACAATATCTTGGAAACCTCAGAACACTAAGTTCACTGATGGTTTCTAATGCCATTCCCCAGTGCAGGGAAACAAGGCTTCTTAGAGAAATGGTTGATTCTAAGGCTAGGGGCAAGGGATATGCAAGATAAGTCTGGAGCTCAAAAAGACAGAGTGATAGAGTATGTACAAGGGACGCAGGAGACAAATAAAAGAGCTCTCAGTAGCCAACCTTGTAATAAGTTGAGCACCAAAATAAAAAACATAGTACTGGAGCATAACCCAAGGTATAAATTAAATATCCATGAGTCCATACTAACATAAGTAAATAATTGAATACATAAATAAATATATGGGAGAAAACAGGCAAATCTCCTGTGTAGAAGAATTCTCAATAATTTATGAAGCTATTCCCCCCTCAAGGATGTGGAACTTCACTATCTTCCACATAAGTGGGGCTGCACATAGCGACTTCCTTCAAAGTAGGGTGGTATCAATGAACAAAGAAACTGTAACTTTATGTGGAGAAACCTGATAAACCTCAGTCAAATGATAAGGTCAATGTCAATTGTAGGCTCCTGTGGATGGCATATCCTCTTGATGTGATGTGATGAGAATGACACTTTACCTCTGTGGTCTTCCTTCCCAAAGCCCAGAACTTCCATCCAAATGTGGGGAAAAACAAAACAAAAGCAAAAATATACAAATCTCAATTTAGGGACATTCTCCAAAATATCTGACCAGTAATCTTCAAAACTGTCCAACTCACCTCTCAAAAGCAAAGTCTGAGAGACTGTCATAACCAAGAGGAGCCTAAGGAGGCATGACAGCTGAATGCAGTGTGGTGTCCTGGATGTGTTCCTGGACCAGAGACAGGATGTTAGGTAAAAACTAAGAACATCTAAATTAGGCATGGGCTTTAGTTAATAATCATGTATCATTCTTATACACTAATCATAACACATGCATCATATTAATAATAGGTGATAAACATGGAAAATTGCATTAGATTATAATTTTTGTCAATAAAATTGACAAAATAGAATATATATAACATTCTCAGAATTATTCTTTTAATATAAATTTATTTATTTTAATTGGAGGCTAATTACTTTACAATATTGTATTGGTTTTGCCATACATCAACATGAATCTGCCACGGTTGTAATATGTTCCCCATCCTGAACCCCCCTCCCACCTCCTTCCCCATACAATCCCCATTTACTAGCATGTCCTGATGTCAATTAACAAAAGTCATTGGTCTCTTAAAAAAGATATAAATAAAAATAAACAAATGGGACCTAATTAAACTTAAAAGCTTTTGCATAATGAAGGAAACTGCAAGCAAAGTGAAAAGACAGCCTTCAGAATAGGATAAAATAATAGTAAAGGAAGCGACTGACAAAGAATTAATCTCAAAAATATACAAGCAGCTCATGTAGCTCAAAACAGAAAAATCAACCACCCAATCAAAAAATGGGCCTAAGAACTAAACAGACATTTCTCCAAAGAAGACATACAGATAGCTAACAAACATGTGAAAAGATGCTCAGCATCACTCATTATCAGAGAAATGCAAATCGAAACCACAATGAGGTACCATTTCATGCCAGTCATAATGGCTGCTATCCAAAAATCTACAAGCAATAAATGCTGGAGAGGGTGTGGAGAAAAAGCAACCCTCTTACACTGTTGGTGGGAATGCAAACTAGTCCAGCCACTATGGAGAACAGTGTGGAGATTCCTCAGAAAACTGGAAATAGAACTGCCATACGACCCAGCAATCCCACTGCTGGACATACACACTGAGGAAACCAGAAGGGAAAGAGACACATGTACCCCAATGTTCATCGCAGCACTGTTTATAATAGCCAGGACATGGAAGCAACCTAGGTATCCATCAGCAGACGAATGGATAAGAAAGGTTATGGTACATATACACAGTGGAATATTACTCAGCTATTAAAAATAACACACTGGAATCAGTTCTAATGAGGTGGATGAAACTGGAGCCTATTATACAGAGTGAAGTAAGCCAGAAAGAAAAACACCAATACAGTATACTAACGCATATATATGGAATTTAGAAAGATGGTAACAATAACCCTGTGTACAAGACAGCAAAAGAGACACTGATGTATAGATCAGTCTTATGGACTCTGTGGGAGAGGGAGAGGGTGGGGAGATTTGGGAGAATAGCATTGAAACATGTATAATATCATGAATGAAATGAGTCACCAGTCCAGGTTCGATGCACGATACTGGATGCTTGGGGCTGGTGCACTGGGACGACCCAGAGGGAGGGTATGGGGAGGGAGGAGGGAGGAGGGTTCAGGATGGGGAACACAGGTATACCTGTGGTGGATTCATTTCAATATTTGGCAAAACTAATACAATATTGTAAAGTTTAAAAATAAAATAAAATTTAAAAAATAAAAATAACACACTGGAATCAGTTCTAATGAGGTGGATGAAACTGGAGCCTATTATACAGAGTGAAGTAAGTCAGAAAGAAAAACACCAATACAGTATATTAACGCATATATATGGAATTTAGAAAGATGGTAACAATGACCCTATGTGTGAGACAGCAAAAGAGACACAGATATGAAGAACAGACTTTTGAACTCTGTGGGAGAAGATGAGGGTGGGATGATTTGAGAAAATAGCATTGAAGCATGTATATTACCATACGTAAAATAGATGAACAGTCCATGTTCAATGCATGAAACAGGGCACTCAAAGCTGGTGCACTGGGACAAGCCAGAGGGATGGGATGGGGAGGGAGGTGAGCAGGGTTTCAGGACAGGGGACACATGTATACCAGGGGCTAATTCATGTCAATGTATGGCAAAAACCACCACAATATTATAAAGTAATTAGCCTCCAGTTATAATAAATAAATTAATTTTTTAAAAAGATATAAATATTTTAATTGAGATTATAACCTAGATGGATAGTTCAATCCCAGAATGACAGCACCTCAAATGTGGCACTTGAAATGATCGCTGTTTTAGTATCAAGTGGCAAACTTTACTGTTTCTTTGTACAGGTTTGGTTTTGAAATCAGAGCAGATGGATATAACAGATAGCAATTAAAGCTCATTTGTCCTTCAGTCGCTCAGTTGTGTCCAACTCTTTGCAACCCCATGGACTGCAGCACACCAGGCTTCCCTGTCCTTCACCATCTCCTGGAGTTTGCTCAAACTCATGTCCATTGAGTCAGTGATGCCATCCAAACATCTCATCCTCTGTTGTCCCCTTCTCCTTTTGCTTTCAATCTTTCCAAGCATCAGGGTCTTTTCCAATGAGTCGCCTCTTCACATCAGATGGCCAAAGTATTGGAGCTTCAGCTTCAGCATCAGCCCTTCCAATGAATATTCAGGGTTGATTTCCATTAGGGTTGACTAGTTTGATCTTGCTGTCCAAGGGACTCTCAGGAGTCTTCTCCAGCACCACAGTTTGAAGGCATCAATTCTTCAGCACTCAACCTTCTTTATGTCCAACTCTTATATCCATACATGACTACTAGAAAAACCATAGCTTTGACTATATGGACATTTTTAGGCAAAGTGATGTCTCTGCTTTTTAATACACTGTCTAGGTTTGTCATTGTTTTTCTTCCAAGGAAAATATCTTTTAATTTCAGAATCATAAGCCTTTGAGATTATTCAGCCTCATGGTTTTCCTCTTTGCCACATATTTCTCTAGAGGCTTCCTTGGTGTTTAGATGGCATGAGCCCCTCAGTTCCACTCTAATTCAGTCAGTGTCATTTCTGTGTAACCAATTATATTTTTCTGATGTTTCCATGTAAAAACCTCCTTAAAAACCAACAAATGAACAAAGTATACACACAAAAGCTTCTGATTCTAAGAAAAAAAGTTCAGCCACCAAAATAGTCCAATTCCCTCAGTTTGCAGAATGAGTTATTTGAGGCACAGAAGAGTCAAGGACACACACATGGTTCCGATGCCCAGTTCTATCTACCTTATGCATGTAACAATGTATAACCTTGATCTCAACATGAGTGTCAGTGATGGCAGCAAATTCAGACTTTGTAAGATCTTGTCTCTGTGTCTTTCTGATAACCAGAGGAAGTAGATGAACTCAGTTTAAGCTCAGAAATGTTCAGTTACTCACACTAAATTTTGTTATTTATGTCCATATCTTTTCCTTCTCAGGAATCAGGTCATGTATGTTTACATTCCTTTTCAGGGCAGGCTCTACTATATTTCCTTGGCTGTGGATACCTGCTTTAATTACATATTGGATGCAACTGAAATAAGACACACCTGTGTGTCAGTGACTCCTGTATCTCTGAACATAGTGATTCTATCAGTAAAAACGTGCCCTTAAGTCATTCGAGCAGTGCCAATGAATTGAGAGAGCAATGAGCTAAGGTTATGTTCTTACCTATAAAGGAAAGTTATTTTTGTTTGTTTGTCTTTTTGTTTTTGTTTTTTTTTAACAAACAGTCTTCTAAAGATGCTCAGACCAGACATAAGGTAATTGGTTGTAAAGATATCAGAATATATTGCAGAAAACTCAGGCAAATGGCATCTTAGAAATATTACCTATTCAACTCAGTGGAGTTTGAAGCTACTCCACTCCAGTGAGATAGTTCACTTCCTTACACTCAAGGGTTTAAAAGTTAAACAGAGCAATGCACAAAGAACTTCGGCCTATCTGGTGGGTACACTTGCAAAAGCTTTAATATTTGAGAAACTTTCAACTGTGCAAACACAGCCAACCATACTTTTATTATTACCAGTTTCTGAATATGGCTGAGGAGAGAAAACCCCACTGTATTTTCTTTTAAAATCTTATAATAAGATAGAGCTAGCAGATAGGATATGGCCGTGAGGTGACTTCACTGTATAACTCTTTTAAAAGTTCTCAAGACTAAATTACCCTTAGTCTTTGACTCAGCATTTTACAAGCTAATACCAGAACATCTACTTAGACTTTATTAAAAACCCTTGAGAGAACTGTAATCCCATTTCTGAAATTTTTTTGGAAGAATTTATAATGTCTGGAAAGAAAAATAGTGGGTACTGTAAGTACATTTTGTTGAAAATCTCATTTAATTGTATTCAGCATGAGTTCAGTTTTAACTTCGAAGTCAAAATTAGTGAGCTAGTGAAGAGAGGCAGCAATGCTTCACTGATGAGAACATGTGCACCTATATGTGTAGATTTTCTAGGTAAGTGAACCTTATGCCCTTCACACTGCTTTTTTTAATCCAAATCATTTTGTAAAGACATTCACGTCCTTTCTTGAACAGAAGGTGTTAATCACAATTATACCATTAATATGCTGAGGGCAGGTTCTTAGGTCAGAATATCTGGATTCATATTCTAGCTCTGTAGCTTGCTAATCCTGCAACTTTTGGCATGTTACTTACCTTCTCTGAGTCCGAGTCCTCATATATAAAGTAGAAATAATTATATTATATATCTCACAGGTTTATTGTGAGGAATGGAAAAAAACCTATGCAAACCACTTATGCCTAATTTACGGTATAAAAGTATACCGAATGAAAGAAATGTGAGAATCACGTAGTAAAATTAGTTATTATTGCAACTGCTATTTTTATGGTGATGATTTAATATACAGCCCATTCTATCCAGACCCCTGTGTCAGCTATTGCTTTCCTTGCATTTTTCACCATCCCCTCACCTTATGTCTTTTCCCCAAATTCTTCCATTCTTTGATTCTAATCTGCCGTGAATTTGACAACTAGATAAGAAATCTTAACTGAGAATAATAAACTACTGGGAAGTTAGTAGACTCTGAAAGAATACGGATTTAACGTAAAAGTTTGGAGAAAGATTTTTGGCTCTGAGTTTTGTGGGTTTTTTTTGTTTTTTTGTTTTTTTTCAGTTTTATTTCATTGTGTTTACTGGAGTATAGCTGGCTTACAGCTCTATATTAGTTTCTGGTGCACAACAAGGTGAATCAGCCATATATCCCCTCTTTTTTGGATTTCCTTCCCATTTAGGTCACCAGAGAACACTGAGTAGAATTCCCTATATTATACAGTAGGTTCTCATTAGTTATCTGTTTTATACTCACTATCAGTAATGTATATGTGTCAATCCCAATCTCCCAATTCATCACCCTCTCCCCTCCACTTTCCTCTTTAGTATCCATACTTTATTTTCCTACATCTGTGTCTCTATTTCTGCTTTGCAAATAAGATCATCTATACCATTTTTCTAATTTTTATTTCAGTGTTTGGGAATTTGTTGTATGGAAGTTTCTGGAAATCTAATTTGCTGTAAAATATGCTTAAATTATACATAAACAACTTAATTCTGCCTACTTTCTCATTACCCACAGCCTACACATTTTATTTTAGCAATATAAAACTGAGCTCCTCGTTTTCTTTAACTGTATAATAGTTGCTTGCAGTTTTAAAACAATTCATACAGAATGGACATTTTTAGATTTGGGGGTCCTATTGCAAACAAAGTTTATTTTTCATATGAAATCAGTATTCCAACAACTCTTAAAATGATTTGATGAAAGAGAGGAAAGGTCTCTCACTAATTTCACTGTTCTGGCACATGGATCATTTCTAGTTTTATGCATTCCTTTATAGTTCTTAGGCATAAACACATAAACTCTTAAGTCATTTTGATAAAAAATATATAAAGACTAGGAATATCATGCTTTTCTTAATGTGTCTGAAAAGCTTTAACCTGAACGTTATAGATCTGAAAATAAATTCTTCTTTTTAATCATGAACTCAATACTGAGCCAGTAAAGAAATAAAAATGTACTCTTTGCAGTGGATATGTTTCTCAGTTTCAGACAAAGAACCAAGAATAAGAAAGACATATATTAATTTACAGATGATGATGAGAAATATTTCAAGTGAAAGCATATTCAGAACCTTTTCCCAATCATACTCCTCTCTGCTTATGCATATTTTAATCACACACTGATACCAATTATTCCTTAAAAGACCAGAAAATCACTTTTTGAAGGTTATCAGCATCACACAGTGTTTAATCAAACAGTGAAATAAATTAAGATCTGGAAAGTGATTATAATCATTTAGTACACATACACAAATAGATTGGACTGTTAGAAATTTAAATTGTGTTAAGACTTTTTAAAATGTCATTGGATTATTCCATGCACTGCTGAAAACATTTTTTTCCCTAAGAGTCATAGTCTATTGTTACTGAGTTGGGAATGGGTTTGGCTTGAGTAATTTTGTTCTATAATGTTCTTTCTGAAATAACAGATGTTCTAGACAGAAAAAAATCTTGAGGTAGAAATTCTCATATGTTATAAAATGGAAAGAGAATAGGGCATACTGTTGTCATAGTAGTAAAAAGGTACTTTTTAAAGAATAGGCAACGGAGGAAGTCTCATTTCTCTGCAAATCTTGGGGCTTTCTTACATAATTTGTTATTAACTGAGAAGCAAAATAATTTGTATGAAAAACTATGAATGATTTAGAAAAGTGTTAACCAAAAGTTGCATCATTTTAAATCAGCTGTGTTTAAAAAATATGAATGAATAAGCTCTAAACATTTTTACATATCATATCTTTATTTAGAATCTCATTTGTTCTTGATTTAAATATATTTGTGCCTTTGATAGTCGGTGTTTAGATGGCTTTGCAGATTTCCCAAGTTGCCAATGTCCCTACTGTAAGTGTTCAAGAGTTCAGGGCAGGCAAAGTGTTGGCCCTGACTCTTAGTGACCATGCAGTATTTGCAACTGGTCAATGCTGGTTTCTGTGCTGGAGGTCTGTGAAGCGTGCCTTTTCTCTGGCCTCTCCTCTCGGTTTCTGTCTTCCCCATTTTCCCACTTGATCTCCATCGTCCTTCCTGTAACCTGGTTACATCATCTTGACTCTCTTGATCCTGACGGGGTCTTCATTTAGTAGTCTCATTTTTCGGTTTTCAACCTTGAATTGTTACCAAGTCACCGAGTCAACATTGCCCCAAAAAACACTGAAGCTCCTCCCTTTATCAAATTCCTTCTTTAATGTGTTGTCTATAAATATTTTCTTCTTTGAATAATAAATGTCATTAAATAAATGTCATTAAACCCACTTGCATCCTTGAAGTTCAGATCAGTGATTCTTTAGTCCAGCTGAAAATGACTTTCTGTTTCACCATGATAAAACCGTTAGGCAGGCATATTTCAGGTCACAAGTTTCTGATAAAGTGAGTCCATGATGAAAACATAACTAGACCCAGTTTGTTCAGACTCCTGAACCATCCGTAAATATAAAATAGTTGCTTTTCACTGCTCCCAGTCATCTACCTTTCCATATTGGAATTGACAGCTGCTCTACAATTTAAAAATGAAATTTCCAATTTTCAGTAACAGTTATTCTTTGGGGCTAGGACCAAAGAAAGACTGCACTAAGCATCATCATGGGCTTGGCACTTACAAAGGCTAATTTGAGTCTTTCTTCCAGATCCCTCTGTTTTATCTTACCTCAGTCTTGACCTGAGGGTTTCTAAAGGAATCCGATCACAAGGTTCTTTCCCTCCTCACATGTTAGATTGTGGAAATAGTGGTTGGCAGGAGTGACATCAGCATAACTATCTTATGCTTTCTTTCCGTCTCAGGGACTTACTAGTGCAGATTCTACTGGAATTTACCCTGTTATCACGCTTTGTTGATTTTGTCTTCAATTTAACTCCTTTACCTATCACTGCCCTGTATTTTTTGTGTCAGTGCCACTTTAAAATTGTTTACCTTGCTGATGGTTTTGCTACTACCATAATAGAGACTCGTCACAAGACATGACTGAAATCAAGAAAATAACTGGTTACTCTGGTAGAGGATATCACTGGACCTAGTTCTTACAGACAAAATGGGCATGTGGAGCACAGTCAGTGAAGAACACAGCAATGGGAAAAGATCAGGTGAAAACCAAAAAATAATCAGCAAGCTCTGGCTTAAGTGATAAGAAGCAAACCATGGAGACTGAGTTCAGAGGTTAGACTTTTATATTTAGAGTGAGTCAGGACAACTTTGCAAGAGTACTAGTCTCTCAGAATATAGTATCAAGATAGGAGTTTATGTGTGAAATAGAATGAGAAAAAGTGCCATGTAGGAGACTGATTATAAAAATGGTCAATTATTTCCTTCTATCTATGCTATCTTCGGTGTAAATCTTCATTTCTTCCATCAAGGAATCTATTTCCCCATCTCATAAATCAGGCTGGTTTTGTGGCTTGAGACCTGCTTTGGCCAATTGAATATGGCTGAAGTGGCAGGGGGCCTGTTCTAAGCCACGGCATTAGAAGACTTTGCCATCTTTCTCTTGCTGTCTTGGATACCTGCAAGCTACCAGATGAAAAAGTCCAGCATAGCTTGCTGCAGGGCAAGAGATCACATGGAGAAAGGGACACTGCCTGCTGAAGCTGTCCTTGACCAGGTGGACCTCAGCTTCCCATAAGTCAATCTCACAACTCCTTTAAAGAAAAAAGGTTTGTACAGAGTTTGGATTCCATGTTAGAAAGCAAGATGCATTCAACCATTTTAATATTGAATGTCCAAGATATTAATTCAGTGTTTTGTCTTTTTTTTTTTTCCCCAGAGAATGGAATTTGTTCTGGGTTTACTGCTACTACTACTAAGTCACTTCAGTCGTGTCTGACTCTGTGCGACCCCAGAGATGGCAGCCCACCAGGCTCCCGCATCCCTGGGATTCTCCAGGCAGAAACACTGGAGTGGTTTGCCCTTTCCTTCTCCAATGCATGAAAGTGAAAAGTGAAAGTGAAGTTGCTCAGTCGTATCCGACTCTTAGCGACCCCATGGACTGCAGCCTTCCAGGCTCCTCTGTCCATAGGATTTTCCAGGCAAGAGTACTGGAGTGGGGTACCATTGCCTTCTCCAGTTCTGGGTTTAGAATGAGCTTAAGAGCCACAGGTCAGGACTCTACAATGTGGGAGAAATCATAGAGATTGTTACTGAAAGAAGTATTTTGAAGAAACAAGTCAGCTAAACTCCTTTCATTCATTAAACATATGTATTAAAAGGGAAGCTGGCCCCAAAGAAGTAAAATGGTAGAAAGCTGTCCTTTAGGATTTTAAATGCTAGTTAAGGATTTTGCTAATCAGAGATTCTGTAAAACAAACAATATTATTTTCAAGATTGTGGAGAAATTAGAATGCTGTATGCTGTTCTTGGGAATGTAAAATCACTAAACTACTATGGAAAGCAATATGGGGATTCCTAAAAAAGTTAAAAAGAGAACTATCATATAATTCAGTAATCCCACTTCAGGTTATAGATCCAAAAGAACTGATATCAGGATCTTAAAGTGATATTGGTATTCCCATGTTTCTTCTGGCATTATTCACAATAGCCAAAGAATATAAATAAACTTCCCTGTTCATTGACCGATGATCATATAAAGGAAATGTGATATATGCATATAGTGGTATATTATTGAGCCTTAAAAAGAAGTAAATTCTGCCATATGCAACAACATTGACGAACCAGAAGGACATTATGGGTTAAGTAAAATAAGCCAGTCACAGAAGGAAAAATAGAGCATAATTCCGCTTATATTAGGTATCTAAAATAGGCAAATTCAAAGAAACAGGAAGTGGGTTGGTGGTTATCAGAGGGTTGGGGAGGTGCTTTTCAGTGGATATATAGTTTCAGTTATACAAAATGGATCTAGAGATCAACTGTAGCACATTATGCCTATAGTTAACATTGCTTGTGTACTTAAAAAATTTTCAGGAGGGTAGATTGTATGTTAGATGTTCTTACTACATTAAAAAAATTGTGAATGGAGATCAATATGAAAAATCAATAATATTATTTTTCTGTTTTTTTTTTTTTTCCATGTAACCATAGATATATGAGATCTAACAGTTGGAACTACTTTGTCATTAAATTTCGAGAGAGAAAAGAATCATAGAGATTGTGTACTGCAGTTCTGACATTCTGTAATTATTAAAAAGATTCCTGATTAGATCCTATAAAGAGTAAATGGCAGAAGTTACTGTAACATACATTCATTTCTCAACTGGTGCTTTGCCTTTGTAATCTAATGAGTTCTTTCAAAAGTTAAATGAGTAGAGAATATTTATCTTCAGGCCAAAGTAAAAACAGGTGTGAGTTTAATTTTACAAAAATTGTCTACCTTGAAAGTTCTTTCCATTCTTCCTTAGGCACTGTTGTTATTACTATTCCAGTGGCATATTCTATTGCTGAGACATTTTCCCCTAAATTATTTTTGAGAGCCTCAGAATCTATTTCCTACTAATTGGTAAGAAAGTTATAACTTAGATCATACTTGGAAAGAAAGAACTAGGTAGAAATGTCATCACAATTTGTGTTTTCAACCTAAAGAGAAGGCTGACTGAGTAATTTAATAACATTCCTCCAGATCATGAAAAGTTTATACAGTAGCATAGGTGACCACATTTTGTGATATTTTTTGTATGTATATATGAGCACAAAGAGTGTAAGAAAATAAATATGAGCCTTAATGCTTTCTGGTAACTTTTAAGTCAGTTAGTTGTGGCAGGAAGATATAAACACATTAAAAAAAAGTAAGCACATTAAAAAAAAGTATGCTACTGTCTTAATTAGTCCAGGCTCCTGAAACAAAAATACCATAGATAGGGTGGGTTAAACATACAAAACAATGAAATTGCTTCTCACTGTTCTGTAAGTGTGGATGACCAAGATCACAGTACCAGCAGATCTGGTGTCTGGTGAAGGCCTGTTTCTGGGTTTGCAGATGGCTGTCTTCTTATATCCCCACATGAAGTAGAGTAGAGAGAGAAAGCAAGAAGTCATATCTTTTCTTTTAAGGATGCTGATCCCATTCATGGGGGCTCCACTCTTAAGACCTAATTAATCCTCCAAAGCTCTACCTCCTAATACTGAGGGCAAATTTGGATTAGGATTTCAACATATGAATTTTGAAGGAAATGCAAGCATTCAGTTCAAAACAGCTACTATGTTTATCTTTATATGGCCAATCTAAAAATGTTTTATAATGACAATCAACCCAGGAAGACACTATGAGACTGACATAACCTAGAGTGACTTGGGGAATCCTTTTTTTTTAACAGTAGGATTTAAACTTGAAAGAAGGATGGAGAGAGCTATAATTAAGGAACAGGAATGAGCATTCAGTTTCAGGAAAAAGGAAAAGTTTAGTCTCTCATTGCTGACAATTCCTTAGGAAAATAGGGATAATAGCGAGATCTACTTGATTAGAAGAGGAGAAGGAGAGACAAAGTCAAATTAACCAGACTGAACAAAATTAATGGGACTATTTTTATGTCACTGTGAAGAACTAGAATATTATTTTATAAGTAAAGATAATCTGACCAAATAGACACTGTAAACCAACTAATGCAATCATTGGCAGACTAGTAGTTTCTAACCACTATGAACATACCCCAAGTTTCAATGACATTTCTGTCAATTAATTGTGGAAGATGGTAGCAGTTGTTTTTAGTGTCTTCATCGAACCTAACCAGTCTAAACTTACTATTCCAATAGGAGGTCATTGCTTCAAAGATAACAAGCATATAGACTAACCTCATAGTCTCCCACAATAGACCAGATACTCATGTGAAAGACAGAATCCCCCTATTATAAAGGCTCCTTGATGAAATTCCCTTAATCTGGACAAGCTTTCATTTTTGTCAGCCTAGGAAAGAAGAGATCTCATTTTAGACTTTCTAGATATTTCATTGACACTTCTATACATTTCACTGACTTGTCAATTCTTTTTTTTTTTAATTTGAGTTTTGCTTTAAATTCCAGCATTGCTTGTAGTACAAAGGAGACACTCACAAACTGTTGAAAGAGTGAATAAATGAGTGAACTCTGTTGGCAATATGTTCCTAAGAGCAGCTGTGAGTAGTAATGAGAGAGTCTATTCCTAGGCAAGTTGATAAGAAGTCCGGGGCCCCTGAGGAGGAGAAAGGGGTCTGGGGCTCTCAAGGAGGAGATAAGGGTCTGCAATTCTCAAGGAGGAGGAAAGGACAAACTTTTTTTTTCCCATACATTTCTTAGTCTCAGTCACATAAAAACTTTTTTTTTTCTTTTAAGCCCAGAGCTGATGACTACACAACAAAACAATTCATTTTAAACTCTGTACTAAGGATTTTGTATAACAACAATGTATCCTGCTTGAGAGCAGTTTCTCCTTGAAAATCTGATTAATCCTGTCATCTTGAAATGTATATTATGGGAGTGGATCTGGTTCAGTTCAGTTCAACCTTCAGTCCTGTCTGACTCTTTTGTGACCCCACAGACTGCACCATGCCAGGCTTCCCTGTCCATCACCAACTCCTAGAGCTTACTCAAACTCATGTCCATTGAGTTGCTGACAGCATCCAACCACCTTATCATCTGTCATCCCCTTCTCCTTCTGCCTTTAATCTTTCCCAGCATCAGGGTCTTTTCAAATGAGTCAGTTATTTGCATCAGGTGGCCAAAATATTGGAGTTTCAGCTTCAGCATTAGTCCTTCAAATGAATACTCAGGACTGATTTCCTTTAGGATGGACTGGTTGGATCTCCTTGCAGTCCAAGGGACTGGCGGATTCATGGTGATAGATGGCAAAACCAATACAATATTGTAAAGTTAAAAAATATAATAAAATTAAATTAAATTTAAAAAAAAAGAGTCTTCTCTAACACCACAATTCAAAGGCATCAATTTGTCAGCACTCAGCTTTCTTTATATCCCAACTCTCACATCCATACATGACCACTGGAAAAAACATAGTTTTGAATTTGGTTTTTGATGGACCTTTGATGGGCCTTTTGATGGACCTTTGTTAGCAAAGTAATGTCTCTGCTTTTTAATATTCTGTCTAGGTTGGTGAGAGCTTTTCTTCCAAGGAGGAAGCATCTTTTAATTTCATGGCTGCTGTCATCATCTTCAGTGATTTTGGAGCCCCCAAAAATAAAGTTTGCCACTGTTTCCTTCATTTCCCCATCTATTTGCCATGAAGTGATGGGACCAGATGCCATGATCTTAGTTTTCTGAATGTTGAGCTTT
>NW_011495051.1:11917404-11923762 GCF_000754665.1 Bison bison bison | reverse complement strand
CATGTAAGTTAAATAAGCAAGGTGACAATATACAGCCTTGACGTACTCCTTTCCCAATTTGGAACCAGTCTGTTGTTCCATGTCCAGTTCTAACTGTTGCTTCTTGACCTGCATACAGATTTCTCAGGAGGCAAGTCAGGTGGTCTGATAGTCCCTTCTTGTTAAGAATTTTCCACAGTTTGTTGTGATCTACACAGTAAAAGGCTTTGGCATAGTCAGTAAAGCAGAAGTAGATTTTTTTTTCTGGAACTCTCTTGGTTTTTTGATAATTCAATAGATGTTGGCAATTTGATCTCTGGTTCCTCTGCCTTTTCTAAAACCAGCTTGAACATCTGGAATTTCACAGTTCACGTACTATTGAAACCTGGCCTGAAGAATTTTGAGCATTACTTTTCTAGCATGTGAGATGAGTGCAACTGTGTGGTAGTTTGTGCATTCTTTGGCATTGCCTTTCTTTGGGATTGGAATGAAAACTGACCTTTTCCAGTCCTGTGGCCATTGCTGAGTTTTCCAAATTTGTTGGCATGTTGAGTGCAGCACTTTCACAGCATCATCTTTTAGGATTTGAAATAGCTCAACTGAAATCCCATCACCTCCTCTAGCTTTGGTCATAGTGATGTTAGTTCGTAGTGATGGTTTGTAGTAGGTCTGGTAAAATGTTTCTATTGTTAAGTTCTATTCCTGTTGTCTTAAAATGTAAATTGTGGGAGTGGGTCTGATAGTCTTTACAACATTGAGACATTCTTTTGATTTATTGTAATAACTAATTTTAAAAAAGCATATAGTTCCCTTGATAAGACTAGTGAGTGGGACAGTCTCTGTCCCCCTTCTGATGTCTGTGTCAGAAGCTTTCTCTGTCCCTTTTTATGCTTTAATAAAACTGTGTTACACAAAATCTCTTGTGTGATCAAGCCTAGTCCCTGGTCCCCAAAGCTAAATCTTCTTCGGAGATCAAGAATCCGACACAGTTCACCGTAAGCTATTACTAACAGTGGGTCAATGTAAGCTTCGCAAGGCAAGCATGCTACCTGTTACTATTTCTGCATTTTCCTGGGCACTTAGCATATTGCTGCATAGAGAGTAGGATTCTTCTCCGACATAATAGGTTCAGGGACCATAGGATGTTAAATTGGAAGGAAAATAACGTTCTTTTTCCTTAATGAGTTTTAAGAATAATATTAGATACAAGAGTGTCATTATATATTTAAGTTATCTGAGCAAATTCCTATTATTAGTTAAGCACTATAGAATGTATCTAGTACATCATAGATATTTATCTTCTGACCATCTTTGTTTCAACTCTGTGAAAGTCAGTGTATTTATTCATAAAACTGTGGAAACCACTTACTGAAAAAAAAATGCAGTTTTGTAATAGCTTCTTTAGTCTGTGCTCTGCACTCACTGGCACTGGAGCGGTGGCTGTGAGGCACTGGAGCAACTTTCTGGAGATACCCCCACGTCCAAGGGAAAGGGAAAGCCCCAGCAAGAAGGTAGGAGGGGCAAAATTGCATTTAGAATCAAACCCCATACCCTCCAGAGATGCTCAGAGGTCTCAAGCATAACTTGTGGGCACCAGGACACAGAAATCCAACAGAGACTGAGACACAACTGTGTTTAGCTGTCTCCTGAGGAGGAACAGGTCAGCAGTGGACTGCTGCGGGGGCAAGGGCTCTGGGTGCAGTAGACCTGGGTATGGCATAAGCCCTCTTGGAGGAGGTCGCCATTAACCCAGAACTTACACAACACTGGAGAAACAGACTCCTGGAGGGCACAAACAGAACCTTGTGTGCACCAGGACGCAGAAGAAAGGAGCAGTGACCCCACAAAAGACTGACCCAGACTTGCCCAGGAGTGTCCAGGAGTCTCTGGCAGAGGCATGGGGCAGTGATGGCCTGCTTCAGGGTTGGGGACACTGAATGCAACAGTGCCTGAATAAGACCTTTTGGAGGAGGTTGCCATTACCTTCAGTACCTCCACCATAATTTGGCCTCAGGTCATATAAGAGGAGGGAACATAGCCCTGCACTTCAACAGAAAACTGGAAAAAAGATTTACTGAGCATGGCCCTGCCCATCAGAACAAGACCCGATTTCCCCCTCAGTCAGTCTCTCCCATCAGGAAGCTTCCATAAGCCTCTTATCCTTCTCCATCAGAGGGCAGACAGACTGAAAATCACAATCACAGAAAACTAACCAATCTGATCACATGGCCCACAGCCTTGTCTAACTGAAAAAAACTATGAGCCATGCCATGTAGGGCCACCCAAGACGGATGGGTCATGGTGAAGAGTTGTGATAAAATGTGGTCCCTGGAGAAGGGAATGGCAAACCACTTCAGTATTCTTGCCTTGGGAACCCCATGAACAGTATTAAAAGGCAAAAAGATAGGACACTGAAAGATGAACTCTCCAGGTCAGTAGGTGCCTAATATGCTACTGGAGATCAGTGGAGGACTAAAAACAAAAAGAATGAAGAGACTGAGCCAAAGCAAAAACACCACAGTTGTAGATGTGACTGGTCATGGAAGTAAAGTTCAATGCTGTAAAGAAGAATATTGCATAGGAAGCTGTAATGTTACATCCGTGAATCAAGGCAAATTGGAATTGGTCAAACAAGAGATGGCAAGAGTGAACATCGACATGTTAGGAATCAGCAAACTAAAATGGACTGGAATGGGTGAATTTAACAAAGATGACCATTATATCTACTACTTTGGGCAGGAATCCCTTAGAAGAAATGGAGTAGCCATTACAGTCAACAAAAAAGTCCAAAATGCAGTACTTGGATGCAATCTCAAAAATGATATAATGACTTCCATTTGTTTCCAAGGCAAACCATTCAATATCACAGTAATCCAAGTCTATGTCCCGACCAGTAATGCTGAAGAAGCTGAAGTTGAATGGTTCTATAAGACCTACAAGACCTTCTAGAACTAACACCCCCAAAAATGTCCTTTTCATTATAGGGGACTGGAATGCAAAAGTAGGAAATCAAGAAATATCTGGAGTAACAGGCATATTTGGCCTTGGAGTACAAAATGAAGCAGAGCAAAGGCTAATAAAGTTTTCCCAAGAGAATGCACTGGTCATAGAAAATATCCTCTTCCAACAACACAAGAGAAGACTCTACACATGGACATCACCAGATGGTCAATACTGAAATCAGATTTATTGTATCCTTTGCAGCCAAAATGGAGAAGTTCCATACAGTCAGCAAAAACAAGACCGGGAGCTGACTGGCTTAGCTCACAAATACCTTATTGCCAAATTCAGTCTTAAATTGAGTAAAGTAGAGAAAACCACTAGATCATTCAGGTATGACCTAAATCAAATCCCTTAGAATTATACAGTGGAAGTGACAAATAGATTCAAGGGATTGGTTCTGATAGAGTGCTTGAAAAGAAATGAATGGAGGTTCATGACATTGTACAGGAGGCAGTGATCAGGACTGTCCCCAAGAAAAAGAAATGCAAAAAGGCAAAATGATTGTCAGAGTAGGTCTTAAAATTGCTATGAAAAGAAGAGGAGTGAGAGGCAAAGGAGAAAAGGAAAAATATACTCATTTGAATGAAGAGTTCCAAAGAATAGCAAGGAGAGATAAGAAAGCCTTCCTCGGTGATCAGTGCAAAGAAATAGAGGGAAAAATAGAATGGGAAAGACTGGAGATATCTTCAAGAAAATTAGAGATACCAAGGGGATTTTCATGCAAAGATTGGCACAATAAAGGACAGAAACATTATGGACCTAACAGAGCAGAAGATATTAAGAAGAGGTGGCAAAAAAAAAAAAAAAAAACAGAAGAACTATAGAAAAAGATCTTTCTACCTAGATAATCATGATGATGTGATCACTCACCTAGAGCCACATATCCTGGAATGTGACATCAAGTGGGCCTTAGGAAGCATCACTACAAACAAAGCTAGTGTTGATGGAATTCCAGTTGAGTTATTTCAAATCCTAAAAGATGATGCTGTGAAAGTGCCGCACTCAATATACCAGCAAATTTGCAAAGCTCTGCAATGGCCACAGGACTGGAAAACATCAGTTTTCATTCCAATCCCAAAGAAAAGCAATGCCAAAGAATGCTCAAACTACCACACAATTGCACTCATCTCACATGCTAGAAAAGTAATGCTCAATTTCTCCAAGGCAGGCTTCAACAGTATGTGAACCATGAACTTCCAGAAGTTCAAGCTGGATTTAGAAAAGGCAGAGGAACCAGTGATCAAATTGCCAAAATCCACTGGACCATCGAAAAAGCAAGAGAGTTCCAGGAAAACATATATTTCTGCTTTATTGACTATGCCAAAGCCTTTTACTGTGTAGATCACAATAAACTGTGGAAAATTCTTAAAGAGATGGGAATATAAGACCACCTGACTTGCCTCTTGAGAAATCTGTATGCAGGTCAAGAAGCAACAGTTATAACTGGACTGGAACAACAGACTGGTTCCAAATTGGGAAAGGAGTACATCAAGGCTGTATATTGTCACCCTGCTTATTTAACTTAACTGCAGAGTACATCATGAGAAGTGCTGGACTGGATGAAGCACAAGATTGGAATCAAGATTGCCAGGAGAAATATAAATAACCTCAGATATGCAGATGACACCACCCTTATGGCAGAAAGTGAAGAAGAATTAAAGAGCCTCTTGATGAAAGTGAGTGAAAGAGGAGAGTGAAAAAGTTGGCTTAAAACTCAACATTCAGAAAACTAAGATCATGGTATCTGGTCCTATCACTTCATAGCAAATAGATGAGGAAACTGGAAACAGTGAGAGACTTTATTTTGGGGGGGGCTCCAAAATCACTGAAGATGATGACAGCGGCCATGAAATTAAAAGATGCTGGCTCCTAGGAAGGAAAGTTATGATCAACCTAGAGGGCATATTTTAAAGCAGAGGTATTACTTTGCCAACAAAGGTCCATCTAGTCAAAGCTATGGTTTTTCCAGTAGTCATGTATGGATGTGAGAGTTGGACTATAAAGAAAGTTGAGCACCAAAGAACTGATGCTTTCAAACTCTGGTGATGGAGAAGACTCTTGAGAGTCCCTTGGAGTGGAAAGGGATCCAACGAGTCCAATCTAAAGCAAATCACTGGAAGTACTGATGCTGAAGCTGAAACTCCAATACTTTGGCCACCTGATGTGAAGAACTGACTCATATCAAAAGACCCTGATGCTGGGAAAGATTGAAGGAAGGAGGAGAAGGGGATGACAGAGGATTGAAATGGTTGGATGCCATCACCAACTCAGTGGATATGAGTTTGAGTAACTCCAGGATTTGGTGATGGACAAGGATGCCTGATGTGCTGCAGTCCAGGGGGTTGCAAAGAGTCAGACATGACTGAGCGACTGAACTGAACTGAAGTGAACTGAACTGATCTGTACTTGCTGCCCTCCCTAGACTCATGATTCAGAAATATTCCAGGTGATATATGGTTGCTAATGACTCTCAGTTTCTGAGACTGCAGGGGCAGCTGAGCCCTCTTGTCACATTATGTCTTAACATTATGTCCCACAAACCACAGGCATCAGCCTACAAGTAGCAACTTCAAGTTAGGTTCACAATGAACTTGGCACTTACTATTTATTCTTGATCTCAGAAGAGCAGTCAACTGATGTGAACAGGGCCTCACTTCCCTGAGAATTCTGTGTGGCCACTGTGATGATATGTAATTGTCCAACTGCCTGCATTGTGTCAGACTTTTTGGAGGTGATATTGTGAGTGTTATCTCATAGTGGCAGGCCATGGAGTGTCATAGTTGAAAGTGGTAACTGAAGAGTTAGACTGTCACTAAAACTTGACTTCAAAATATATCAGTCACAGAATGACAGTGAACCAGTTGTTCAAACTGTCAGTTTCTTCAACTCTACAGGGAACCCATAATAGATTTTTTTTAATGGAATTGCTGTAAAGACTAAATGAAGTATTTGGCATTTGTTAGGCACTCCATAAATGTCAGCTAGTTGTTTTATAATCTAATCTCCAATTAGAATTAATATCACATTAAAATCAAAGTGCTCTAGGTTGGAATCCTGCTGGTACTTTTGAACTTATGATCATTTTTGCATTGATTGCAAAGGCAAAGTTGAATATGGGTTGGTTTGTGTAATGTTACCTACATTGTATAATGTTACCTATTGGGCTTCCCTGATAGCTCTGTTGGTAGATAATCCACCTGCAATGCAGGAGACCCCAGTTTGCTTCCTGGGTTGGGAAGATCTGCTGGAGAAGGGATAGGCTACCCACTCCAGTATTCATGGGCTTCCCTGGTGGCTCAGCTGGTAAAGAATCCACCTGCAATGTGGGAGACCTGGGTTCGATCTCTGGGTTGGGAAGATCCCCTGGAGAAGGGAA
>NW_011495051.1:11894662-11917304 GCF_000754665.1 Bison bison bison | reverse complement strand
CTATATATAGTCCGTGGGGTCACAAAGAGTCAGACACAACTGAGTGACTTTTACTTTCACCTACTCTGACTTAGAGATGCACATATTATGTGGTATTATCAGAAGCCAGGATGTGCCAGCAGGGGATTTTACATTCAGCAATCATTCAGGTTGGTTACTACCCCTGTTGTACTGATTATATATAGCACCAACACTTGAGTGTTAAAATAAATTCTTGTTATTGTTTTTGTTATGTAAAACAGAGACATTCAAAAAATTTCAAAGGAGGAGAAATAATTGTTATGAAGTTACCCATAGGTGAGAAGCTTCAGGAACTGGCAAATCCATGAACTGGCTCTTCTCTTCTTTTTTTTCCTAGAACACACACAGACTCTTTCAGTATTATTTCTCTGTTTTCTTACATACTACCTACATAACGTGGCTTCCTTGCAATTTTTCTTTCTTTTTTTTTTTCTTTTGCAGCAACTTTTCTGTTTTGTCCTCTTCCTTTATGCCCTGGCCTCTTGTTCCCATTTCTTTGTGTTTCTTAGTTCAAATTCCTGAGGAGGTGATTGAATCAGCCTACCTCGTGTCTTTGAGATGCCAGCCACTCTACAGACAGCTAATCTTTTGTTGACTGCTCACCTCAGCTGTGTGGCTGAGGCCAAGGAGCAGGCTGCATCACAAGGTATACAGTTTTGGCTGTGAAGTGTGAGGGGGGATGGGCAGAGCAGTGTCCCAGAAAATCTGTGTGGCTAGAGCAAGCACACGGACATCCGTAGGTTGGTGATAGTACTTGTGGATGCCATGACTTCTGTTTGTCTGGCATTTTAGTAGTTTATTTATGGCAGCAGTTCTACTGAAGAGAATAATTGCTGATTCTTGTTGAGGCTTGGATATTAGAACCTAGAAAGTAAATTGAATCAGGCACTGAGTTAATAATGCAGTCAGAGAAAACATCTAAAGAGAATTTTGGGAACTTCCTTTAAAACATTGTTATATTTAACTAAAGCAAATGTTAGATGGGCCTTATAAGTCACAGAAGTATTGCTTTTGATATACTAAGTATAGTCAGCATCACTCATGATATAGTAAACAAAACTAAACAGAATGAACACATGAAGAGCTGTTAGGATATGTCATCGGATGCCTCATTTTGACCTGCACATAGATATTTCCTGATTATTAAAGAACACTTTCAACTATCCAGAATGATTAAGCTTCAGTTTTATAGCATGTCTGGAAGATGATTTTTCTTTAATCATAGGAAAGCAATGCTGCTACAGTCATATGTTAAAACACCATTCAATCACCAGTAATTTGAAGTACTTAATAATGAATGTTTATAAAGGAGATGTTTAAACTATGGAAGAGTGAGAATCGATTATTCTATTTCTGTATTGTTCCTTGGGCAAGATATCCTACTTTGTTAACAAATTTACCTCTTTATCATTTTAGCTTTAAATAAAATTTAGTCACCAAGTGGATCTCTGGGAATCATCAGAATATTAAACTTCCCTGCTTGACTTCCCAAAATTCAGCAAGGCACCAGGATAGCCCAATATTGTTAAGTAAAGAGGAGAATAAATAGCTCCATATGTTTCAAATCTGTGAAGTTAGCAACATGTAGATTTCTTGCATGTTTAAAAACCTCAGTTTAAGCCTAATGCTTATGACACAGATGAAAGAAAACGACAGGCTCTGTTCACTGCGTCCAGTTGTGGAGGTCTTAGCCATAGGTGTTGTACAGGCACTGTGGTATTTTTTTGCCCTTTCTGAATTTAATTTTAACATTCTAACTATAGTACGTTGTAACAGCAGTATCTAGGTTGAGCTGCTTTAATATGAAGGACTGACTGAAGTTGTGTCAGACTCAACAGACAGCCTTACAAACCAGCACACCAAGTAGAACCATTTATCCATTTAGACCACAGCAGATTATAGATAACACATAGTTGTTTAGCAATTTTCATGTTCTACACACTCATCTATAAAAATATGTGTTTTCTTACACATATTAATTTTAATAAAATTTAAAAAAAGCAACTTCAAATTAATCTTGTATTTATGTCTTAAAAACCAAGTTTTATGTACTCCTCTTAGTTCATCCTAAAATTTGCCTTTTCTAATGTGTACTTGCCACTTTATGTTTTGTTTGACTTTTTATAAATGTTATTTTAGTTTATCTGTTACCTAAACAAAACATATTACATAAATTATTTTTAGTCTTTATACATCTGCTGGTCAAAATATGAGATATTTAAGAGCGACTGATCTGATAAGTGCTTTAAAATGTTCCCTGTGAAGAAAGCATCCGTCCTGAGCTATGTGTAGGTCACTTGAGATCACTGTGTGGTAGTATTGCCAGGGAGGGCTCCCCTCATGGCTCAGATGGTAAAGAATCTGCCTGCAATGCAGGAAACCAGGGTTTGATTCCTGGGTCAGGAAGATCCCCTGGAAAAGGAAATGGCAACCCACTCCAGTATTCTTGCCCAGAGAATTCCATGGACAGAGAGGCCTGGTGGGCTAAAGTCCACAGGGTCTCAAAGAACTGGACACGACTGAGCGACTAACACACAATGTGGGTTGGCTTTCCTCTACTTGGCAGAGACTAGAAGCATGAAGCAAAACCTTGAAGCATTTCTCAGACCTGTTTGAGGTTTGAAATAGAGTGAAGACTGTGAATGGGGAAAAAGTAAGGATTCTATGTGTTCAGAAAATTTAGCATCATTTGCTGATGTTTGGATAGTATAACCAAAGGTGTATAAAGATTACAAATATCCCCAATATTCCAGGTTAAAGGAATCTCAAGTAATTCCCATTAAGCATTTAGTCCTAAATGTATGATGGAATAGGCTTCCCAGGTGGCTCTAGTGGTGAAGAGCCCACCTGGCAATGCAGAAGGCATGAGACTTGGGGTTCTATTTTGGTCCCTAAGTTGGGAAGATCCCCTGGAGAAGGGAATGACAAGCCACTTTAGTATTCTTGCCTGGAAAATCTCATGGACAGAGAAGCCTGTCAGGTTACAGTCAATTGGGTCACAAAGGCTTGGACACGACTGAGGAGACTTAGCATGCATGCACACATAAGATGTGATGTGTGTGTGAAAGAGAGAGAGAACATGACAAATGGTGAAAAATATCACCATACATAAATGCTTAGTTCTGTCTTATTTAGACTCCAGTGCTTGGTGATCAAAGAAGAATGTTGTGACTTGAATTTGACATTGAAGTCAATGTGTTGTGCATAGTTTGGCAAATGCTCCACAAGATGACCCCCAATAAATGAAGGTGAACCCTTCTTGTGTGATCCTTTCCCTTGAGTGTGGGCAGAACCTGTGGCCTTCTTGCTTCTAACACACTGAATATAGGAAAAGCAATAGGATGTCATTCTCACCACATAGACGTGTATGTGTGTGTGTGTGTGTGCAGTTTTGAGCAGAGTAGTTTGGAGTGAGATATGAGATTGTGGGATGAGTCTCTGTCTTGCTGGCTCTTAAGAAGTGAGCTGCCATGTTGAGGGAGGGGCTGCGCCACATGGCAGGGAACTGTGAGTGGTCTGTAGGACCTGGGAGCAGCATCCAGCCAATGAACAACAAGAAAACAGAGACCTAAGTGCCACTGTTGCCTGGAACTGAATTCTGCCAAGAACCACGTGAACTTGGAAAAGGAGCCTGAGCACCAGAAAGGGTGCAGCCCAGCTGGGCCTTTGATTGTAGCCTTGTGAAATCCTGATAGAGGATTCAGCTAAGCCTTGTGTAGACCACTGACCCGTGGAAACTGTGAGGTAATAGATATATGTTGCTTTAAGCCACCACGTTTGCAACTGAAAACTAGTAACAGGTGGATAGGAAAAAATATGAATATATTTTAGATATATAGAGCCATAGACACTAAGGTACAGAGATTAAAATAGGGTTGATATACTCTCCATCTACTCATTCAGCATGTATTTCCTGAAGGCCTACTGTGTGCTGGAGCCCTACCAGAAAACCAATAGGGAAACTGAGGCTAAGAGAGCTTAGCAAACTTGCCGAAGGCTACAAAGGAGAAGTGCAGAAGAATATCAGGATTCTATGAGAAAATGAGGCCAAGTTTAAATGATACCACAGCTAGTTCATGGGGGCTCTGAGTACTCAATCTCCATCTTTGGGTGGAGCTTGTTTTGAGTTGTTTCCTTAGCCTTATAACTTGTATTTTGTGTAAGATCAACGTGAAAGGATTCATTTCTCCTAGTGTCCAGAGACACATTAGAATAATTAAAGAGTATATAGCTGGAATTACCTCTGTGAATTATTTAGTTTTCTTTTTTAAAAAGTATGCTCTTTCTGTACTAAGTTTCCCAGAGTTTTGAAAAGAATGATAAAAATTGAAAAATAAAATATCTTGAAGGAAAGTAATAACAGGAAGCTGAATTGCTCTTTTTATCTTAGAACTGAAAAGTCTAAATCCATAAAATATTAAGAACTTTAAACTTTGGTCTGACTAAATTGGAGCTGTTAAATTATTGTGCCTTCCTGGGAATTCTTAGAAACCTCCCTGAACTAGAATCACTGCTTCTGCAGCTTTCTTCAGTTTGCTTTTTTTTATTTTTTTACCCTAGAGTGTGAGAACAGGAGATGACTTTTGCTCAACTCAACATTTTGAACAAATGGATACGTATTTGTGAATAAAATAAAATCCCTTTTGGAGTGAGAACTATGGGTGATCTGTCCAGATCTCCTTGGATACTCGTTTCTTTTTGGATGCATCCTTCTGTCTTGACTTTGCTTTGCTTGTACCTGCACTTCTGTTAGGACTGTTTCCCTCAGGTTCCTGAAATTACTTTACCCACATGCTACAGAGTTACTGGGAACTAACTCCCCTCCTTCCCAGACCCTTCCTCAAGCAGGGGCCCTTAGTCAATGAATAACCGAAAGCCCAGGCACTTTTGCCTGAAGTTGGATAATTAAATTAATTTAATGCCCTGCAGCCCTTGCAGGAGTGGACATGCAAACTCTGAGAGACTTTGCCTACAGTTCCATCTTTCTTGGGCTTCCCTCTCTTTGCTGTTCTGCTGGCCTTGCACAATCCCTTACTAATCTCCCTTGGGAGCACTTCTTCAATAAGTAAATCACATTCACCAGAATCACATCCTAGTCTCGGAGTCTGCTTCTAGGGAACCCAATCTAAGACAGATAACTTCTTTTCTGCTTGCTGAAACATAAACTTGGTTTTCAATTCAGAATTGCCAAGGTAATAGGTACAAAGAGAGATATTTAAAAATAGGCAGATGAGTTATATTTTTGTTCATTTTAATAAATTTATTTTGGATTATAAAAGAAGTCACATTAGTTATCGAGTTACAAATCAAATGAAGTAAATTAAATGCTTCATTTTAGTTGCTATTCATATTTTGACAAATATGAATATCTCCCCAAACTTCCCCCACTTCTACCTTCAACCGAGACTAAATCTTTGAGTGTGTTTACTAATTTTTCTGAAATTAAATTGTGATTCTAATCAACATACAGAATATACCATGCTTTGTTGTACAAATATGTTTGACTGTTTACTATATTTTAAAATAAATAGCAACCCCTTTCATATTTTAAATTACAAATGAAAAATGAAGAAAGGAAGGAAGAAAAAAATAAAGAGTAAGGAGAACAATGAAAGGAAAGAAGTCAGGATTAAAATAGAAATTTCTCCTTTCTATTTTTAACTTCCCACAAGTAACCACTGTTAAAAGCTTGGTGAAGATTATTCTAATTTTATACGCATATGCAACACACATATGTATGTGTGTGTATATGAAAGTGAAAGTGTTAGATGCTCGCTCAGTTGTGCCTAACTCTTTGTGACCCCACGGACTGTAGCCCACCAGGTTCCTCTGTCCATTGAATTCTCCAGGCAAGAATACTAGATTTGGTTGCCATTCCCTTCTCCAGGGGCTCTTCCCAGCCCAGCGATTGAACCTGGGTCTCCTGCATTGTACGCAGATTTTTTACCATCTGAGCCATCAGGGTATTTGTATATAATGGCTTTTGTATTCTCCTTTTTAATGAAGCTTGTTTATACCACATATGTATTTCTACAACTTGCTTCCTTTGATATAGGGACATGTTACTGAACTCTGTCAACATTTGAGGATAGAGATCTACCTCAATTTTTGTAGCTAACAGGTGAAAGCTATTTTTCCTATTAAACAGTCCTTCACTCCTTGTCATTGTGCATCTCCTTATGCATTTGTAGGGATATTTCCTCCAGGATAAGCTAATAGTGAACTTGCTTATTAGTAAGAAATATTTAAATCAATAAACCAGTGCATTTAGGAAAAATTGGCCTCTCTTGAATGCAGCTCCCTAGTTTCATACCTCCCTCACTAAAATCCCTGTTTCTTTCTCAAAATATTGTCTTGGTGTAAGTGCGTGGATGCAACTTATGTATCCTCAATCAAAATGTTGATTGTTAAAAGCAAATTGCCTTGTAACAGGTCGCACTAATATATATTCCAACAAATTCTAGCTTTTGTATTTATAAAACATTTGCCAATTTGTATTTTAAGTTGTTTATGGTGTTTATTTGCCATATAGGAGTTTTTTTTTTACTTAAAAATTCTGGGTTTTAATTACATTAAAATTGAATACATTTAATTTTATTTAATTTGTTCATCACTTCTCATTTTTGTTTCATTCTTAAAGAGGAATACTTTCTTCTAATCATATATGTATTTTACATTTTATTTTCTTATCTTGAATTCATTTGGAATGTGTGCATGAGGGAAAGAGGGATATGTTAGGCATCTAATGTCTTTTCCCACACAAAATGGTAAGCATATTGTCGATATTCATCCTATTGAATATGTCTATCCTCTGCCTTCTGATTTTGAATTATATATTTTTTACTCAAGAATGTTTATGTATGTGAAAAATGTATATATAATCATAGTAATATATATATGTATATATACACATATATATTTATGTATATGTGCATGTGTGTGTGTATACACATACCTTCTACTGCTAAGTCGCTTCAGTCGTGTCCGACTCTGTGCGACCCAGAGACGGAAGCCCACCAGGCTCCCCCGTCCCTGGGATTCTCCAGGCAAGAACACTGGAGTGGGTTGCCATTTCCTTCTCCAATGCATGAAAGTGAAAAGTGAAAGTGAAGTCGCTCAGTCGCCTCTGACTCTTAGCGACCCCATGGACTGCAGCCAACCAGGCTTCACCATCCATGGGATTTTCCAGGCAAGAGAACTGGAGTGGGGTGCCATTGCCTTATCCACACACACCTACATATACATACATATATGTATATGTATAAGTATATATGAGTATATTCATTCCAGAATCTGACTCCGGTTCCCTGATGTCACATTTCCACCTCAGTGCTGTACAGATACAATTCCAGCAGCTTCATGACCTGCTTCCATATGTAGTAAGGCAATATCTCGGCCATTATGCTGCCATGTCAAGATTATTTTAAATAACCTCAAAATTTTATCTTTCCTTCCTGCTTTTCTTGCCTTATGAGATCTCAGATCGCTTGGCGAAATCCACATAGTTTTTAGCTTGATAATCTGATTCTAAAATCAAAACTTACTTGCAGGTGTTTTATAAACTCTAGGAGTTGTGTAAATGTAAACTGAACACCTTATAGGGAGTAGTATTTCTCATACAGTTCTTACTCAGCTTAGGTATAGGAAGGAAAAATGCAGTGTTCCTATATCGTAACTATTTGTATTTGTCTCCTACAACTTGATCTTCTGGTTATTAATGAAAAATGTATCCAATATGTAACCTAAGATATTTTCAAGTTGCTAGAGCATTTAAATTTTATTCCCTGCTCTCTCTCAAAGACTGTTCTACCCTAAGCATCCCTAACCCTTTCCTAAAGATGGTGTCCAGGTATGGGGGAGGATGTGCCTCTGCTTCCTCTCGCCATTCTTCCCTTTCTCTGGCCTCACAAGCAGTGTCCCTGGTCCTCTTGGAGCTGTCAGCCCTGTTGGCATTCAGGGCTGCAGTCAGCACCTTTTCTCTGGATGTAGACAGGGCCATGCGATGCTTTCTAACTACCGCAGCGTCACTCGAGCTCTTAATGGTGCTGCCCACCATGTGATTGTCTGACTGTGAATCCCATGTAGCCTGCAGCTCTAGGAGCAAGAACCGAGGTGGCCTCCTCTGCCCGGTGTCCCAGCTTCATGTTCAGCTGCTTTGGCTATGCCTTCTCCACAACTGACCCAAGGGCAGAGAATCTAGGAAACTAACCATCTGCAGCCCTCGGCTTTCATGTTTCTACTTTCCACATAGATATGACGGCAGCCTATTAATCCTCCCAGATTAAAAAGTAGGTGAAGGCAAGAGTCGCTGGCCTCACGGTTTCCCAAACTACAGAGAGCACTTCCCTTGCTGGGACACCCACATCTGATCCATTCATGCCTTCCTCTCCCCTCGACTCCCCATGACCCCACCTAAGTGAGCAGCGAAAACTGTTTTCCTTTTATTTCCTTCTCATCTTCTTGACTCCAGCTAACCCTAATGGGGTACAGAAGTATGTCCTTGCACATTATTCAGATTTTATTTCATGTGATGGCATCCTCTGAAGAAAACCAGTGAATATCATGAGGATGATCCCTCCTGGAGCTGTGCAACTTGGAGGCCTCTATATCTATACAATGAGGGATTCTTGCAATCCGTCTAACTAGGTCAGTCACAGGAAGTGGAAAGAAGACAGAAAGTAGTTTAGCAAATCTTTTATGGGGACAATAGCTTGGTTTTCAAGGCCATTTCCTACTGAAATGTGAATGTCAGTAGAAGTATTTTCCTTCTTGCATTTCTTCTATAGTAAATTCTATTAACCAATAGAATTTAATCTAACAAATAGCTAGAAAAGACTGGAAATAAGGTGAAAGCCAGGTGCTATAAAAAGTGAAATAAATATTAAAGAACTTTTAAACATCACCTCCTTATTCTTATAGACCATATAAGATGCAGTATTAACATGAGAAAAACGTGGATCTCAAAGTCATTGTCACCCAGAGCCTCAGATTTTATATAAAGAAAAGTGTATAATAACACCCTTCTATCTCTTCAGAGAACCTGAAAAGCAGCATTTAAAAGTCTGTATACCATTAATCATATCTTTAGTCACCTCCATTTCCTTTTTGTATTTCATCTCAAAGACTGATTTTAACCACAAATTAGAGGTAGGAACAGCTCAATTAAGATCAGTTCATATTTCTGCAGTCACTAGAGGTTAGGGAGTGGCAGGGGGGAAGAAAAGAATGGGTTTTGAAAGTTATCCAGTAATAACATTTCATGTTTTCACTTGGTCAGCATTTATGAGACTCATCTCCATTTCACAAATGAGGAAACTGAAGCTCAAAGGAATCTGGAAATGATTTCAGCTTATATGCTAGCAAGCAGCAAAGACAGAGTTGACTGCCACCCAGGACAAGCTTAGGCTATTTCTCTTTCCATGGCTCTTTGTACTACAAAGAGAATGTGTTTTGAAAAATTTTAAATGTACCTTCTTGCTCCTTAAAGAGTCATGTAAGTCAGAGGTCTGTGTGGGATAAATGTCAAGCTGCTCTATGGTTTTATTTCAGTAGGTGTTTGGCAGTTCCAGTTCCTGCAGATTTTTCCATAACACTTTCAAGGTTAGGTATTAAGTCAGTAAGTTAGACTGTGTTTTACAAGAATAAATATCTGTGGTTCTCTTAACTGTATTTTACAGCTACCAGACACCATATTTTTTCATCTCCTTCCCCTCACATATACACAGTATCACTGTTTAAATTTCATGATGACCATGTTCTCACTTTATTTTTTGTTTAACCTTGGCTTAGATCTTAGTTATTTCCAGGGGAAAAAAGTGACACACATTTTAGGAATACCTAGGTAGATTTAAGAATGATGTATTGCACATTCAATCTCATTTAATATTCAGCTTTACTTACGACTTAATTCCCCTGTCACTTCCAAACACTTTGGGTGTCTAGGACTAGGCAATTTGTGCATTCATTTCACATTTTATATTGATCCTTCTGACCTTACGTATCATGCCTCGTGTTTTTATTACATCTTATCAGACCTGATCTTATCAGAGGATGTTTCATTTTCTCCTATAACTAAGATTTACTGTGCCCAAGGGTTCTCAAATTTTAGAGGCTATTTCATTTTAATTTTGTGTCATTTCTTGAAATGAGCTCCATAATATATATGTAGCTTTGACTTGCCTCAAATTGAAGTTTATCATTAATTTCCTTTTGAAATTGGGCCCAGCCTACTGACACCAGGTAAATGGTTACTTCTCCAATAAATTGCAATGTCTTATTTGTGTCCTAAAACCAAAAGCTTTGTTGCAAAAAATTAAATTGCAGACACCAAAGGAAATAATATTTTGAGGTTAGCTGTCAGGTTGCATAAATGCAATAAAGCTTCCATTTTTATTTGAATTAATTCCTAGCTTTTTTTTTGGTGGAGGGTAGGACAAGTTTTTCAATGGCCTCTGAACTCTTTGGAGACATGATTCTTCTGACGTTTAGGAGCTGCTGAAATGAGACCATTTATAAATTTAATAGATATGTTTGTAGGTCTAATTGTAAGGCCCTTATGGAAATACTTTCCAGTTAAGGCACTGCTTTTTAGCTAGAATAAAGAGCCATAAATAACAGTGACCTGCTTTAAAACAATGGCCGACTTTAAAAATAGATAAAACTTGGAGGGGGAAATAGTCGTATTTACAACAAATCTTTTCTCCTATGACCTCAGAATTCCAATTCTAGGAATTTAAAATCTGAAAGAATAATTAGAGACACTTAACAGAGTATTAAGAAGTTCCTTGTGGCCTTTTTTATAATAGCAAAAACATGGGAAACAGTCAAACTATCAAATAACAGGAAAATGATTTCCCATAATAAGCTCCACAGTCCTTACAAAATAATGATGGGTTTGATGTTAAGAAATGACGTGGGGAAAGGTGTACAAAGTCAAGTTATACAATTATGTAAAGTTTAAAAATAAAATAAAATTAGAAAAAAAAATAATAAAATAAAGAAAGAAAGAAAGAAAGAAAGTTAGCCAAAAAAAAAAAAACAAAGTCAAGTTATAAAATATAACATAAAACAACAAACTAAAATATGAAAAATGAAGCTGTCTACAGTTATAATGGCAATTTGAAAAACATTATCTTTATGCAGAAGAAAAAATGATAAGAATTCATTCCAAAATGATAGTAGTGATATGAAAGGTTGGTATATTTAAGGGTGAATTTTACTTACTGTTTATTAAATTTGGGAAGAAAAAATTTCTAATATTTTTAAACAATAAGATTTATACTAGGCACTTCACAATGTGGCACAAGTAGTAAGGAACCCACCTGCCAGTGCAGGAAACATAAGAGACGCGGGTTTGATCCCTGGGTTGAGAAGATCCCCTAGAGAAGGGCATGGCAACCCACTCCAATATTCTTGCCTGGAGAATCCCATAGACAGAGGAGCCTGGAGGGCTACAGTGCATAGGGTCCCAAACAGTCAGACATAACTGAAGTGACTTAGCACGCAGTCACTTTCCAAAAATCATAAGTAACTTCTTATTAAGGTTTAATGTTTTGTTTAAAAAAAAAATCAGAAAACAATAGGCTAAGAAAATACCAACTGGTGGTCAGTATATTATGCCTTTGTTCTTTAAAGATATTACATCTTTTATACACTTCTGTGAAATTCCCACCGCACACATTCTATCAGATCTAAATCTCTTTTTCACTAAGAATCATGTTGTGCTCAGTGGTTATTTGTGTACAAAAGGGGAGGAATTGGGGACTTTTAAACAAACGTTCATTCATTAGTTCACTTAAGGCAGCTCCAATAGACAGGTCCTTCTCTGACCCTTAGAAGCATTCAACAGTAAAATGGCATTGTTTATGAACCCAGAGTTCTCATAGAAACCTTGAAAGAATTATTCCTAATTGCATCTGTTGCTTAAAATGAAATTTAAGGACATGTGCAGAATTCTTCTTGCAACTTCCCTGAAAAATGTTTTAAACTGTTAATATCATTTTTCAGATCCAATCTGGAAACCCCTAGTCTCTCCCACTCTGCACCCTGGGACCCAATGTTCATCACTAGCAAACTTGCCTTTTTTGTCATCCATACCCGCTCTACCTGAAAACGGCTTTCTCCTAGGTCTCTCTGCTTCCTCTGTAGACCTATGCAGTGGTGGCTATTTTTCTTTTTGAGTTGGTGGTGCCATCAACCATCTCATCCTCTGTTGTCCCCTTCTCCTCCTGCCTTCAGTCTTTCCCAGCATCAGGGTCTTCTGAAATGAGTCAGTTTTTAGCATCAGGTGGCTCAAGTACTGGAGTTTCATCAGTCCTTCCAGGTAATGATTTTCTTTTCATGTCTTTCACTGCACAGAATCAGAAGTGGGATGGATAGATATCCTCCTTGTTTCTCATTGCAGCTGGACCATGTTTCCTTCTCAGAACTCCAGCTTCTCTCTCTCTCTCTTTTTTTTTTTTTTTTTTTTTTTAAGGGAATATAACCATCACAAAGAGTCAGACATGACTGAGCAACTGAACTGAACTAAATCTGTTAATAGCATAGTGACAGACTTTATTTTGGGGGCTCCAAAATCACTGTAGATGGTGACAGCAGCCATGAAATTAAGACACTTGCTCCTTGAAAGAAAAGCTATAACCAATCTAGACAGCATATTAAAAAGCAGAGACATTACTTTGCCAACAAAGGTCCATGTAGTCAAAGGTATGGTTTTTCCAATAATCATGTATGGATGTGAGAGTTTGACTATAAAGAAAGCTGAGCATAGAAGAATCGATGCTTTTGAACTGTGGTGTTAGAGAAGACTCTTGAGAGTCCCTTGGACTGCAAGGAGATCCAACCAGTCCATCCTAAAGGAGATCAGTCCTGAATATTCATTGGAAGGACTGATGTTGAAGCTGAAACTCCAATACTTAGGCTGCCTGATGCGAAAAACTGACTCATTTGAAAAGACCCTGATGCTGGGAAAGATTGAGGGCGAGAGGAGAAGGGGATGACAGAGGATGAGATGGTTGGATGGCACCATCAACTCAATGGACATGAATTTGAGTAAGCTCTAGGAGTTGGTGATGGACAGGGAAGTCTGACATGCTGCTGTCCATAGGGTGGCAAAGAGCTGGACATGACTGGGCAACTGAACTGAACTGCACCTGTCAATAGCATCTGCTCCATCTCCCTAGCATTTCAGTGAAGGTTTTAGCACTTGGTCTTCATGTTCTTCTTCTCTCCTTTTCTGGTGTAGATTAATGCCCCATCACAGCATTTGTTTGGCATATACCCACTGTTCCTTTATACCTCATTCTCTAGTGTGCTCTCCTAGCAACATCGCAACTCTCCTTACATTGAAATTTCTCCTCATTTCATGTCTACATCTGATCAGTGAACATGGCTGAACAGCTTGACTGACTGATGCCATTTAAATTTCTACCAGTGAATCTTAACTTGGTCCTTATCACATTTTTCTGATAATTACCTGCTGTATGAGAGGACACATTTAAGTCCTCTCTCCTCCTTCTGTTCTCACTTTGATAGAGAAATACTCAGCCCATCTTCTGTGTCACTTCCTCCATGTATTCCTCATCCCTTTACCTAACTTAGCAGTGTACTTCTTGCATTTTCTAAGTAAAGCCAGTGCTTAATACATCATCTCTGTTTCATTGTGCTTATTCAAGGAATGCTGTGGCCTCTCATTCTTGACTCCTTTTTCTATTCCTAACAATAAAAACATAAACTAGCTCACCTATTTAAAATTAAATTCCATTCTAGGCCCCACAATCTTTTCTGACTACTCTCCCATTTCTCTATTTCGCTTGAAATAAATATCCTTGAAAATGTCTGTACCTACCGTCTCTCCTCAACTCACCCCTCCTTTGTTTCTCAGTGCCCCTCATACAAGTTTTGGCCTTCCCCAGTCTACTAGGACCAATTAAAGCAAGGTTAACAAATTAGGTGTTTTTTTACTTTTTTAGAGACTAGAAAAAAATGTGACATGGAAACCAACGTTTTTAAAAAGGAAATCTTTTTAAAAGAACTTTTAAAAACTTATCTTGGGAACAATTGTTTCCTTTTTTCCATCATTAGGAAGATAGAATCAAACAATTATAATATTAATATTTTGCTTCATCTATTAAAGGCAAAAAAGTGGGTGGCTGGTGGTTGGTCATTCACTTCACACTTCAAATTTGGTGATAGCAGTCCAGAGAGGACAGTGGTATATAATATAACCTGTGGCAGATTCATTTTGATATATGGCAAAACCAATACAATATTGTAAAGTTAACAAATAAAATTAAATTTAAAAAAATTACTAGAATTTACAGTTTTCTATCACATTAACATCTGGTAGTCAGGAACTTCTGTTTCAGTTTTATTAGTAATTTATGCAATTTATTTCCTTATTGCTTGAATTGCTCAAATTTTAATTTTTGTGATATTCTATTTTGTAGAAGTTATATATTGCCAAATAAGATATTTTAACTTTATTCTGATTAATGGATTATGCAATTGATCAGGAAATGGCTGCCGTATGCAGTCTTTTGATTTACTCTTTTTTTAGTTTTTAAATTTTTTTCTGTATACTCTGAATATAATTTTAATATTTTGATGAGTATTGGTATATAATAATATATATACAAATATAATTTGCTACTTAAGTGGTTTTTACTCAGGCATTTTTGGAGGGGGGAATAGCCAGAATCAGAGAACCAACTAGATTTAGACAGCTTAACTGTTCCAACTGGGCGATGTGGTCCAGTATGGTCATCGTCCAAACTTGACCTCTCTACTTAAAAAGGTTTTAGGAATTGCAGATATGAAGCAATATCCTGAAGCAGTGGTTGTGTGTGTGTCTCTGTGTGTGTCCACGTCTGCATGTCTGTGTGTTCACATCAGTAACTTATTTCCCTACTGATTTTGATGTTTTGTTCTTTATCTTTTGTACTGATGATTGTCCAGCAAATTTTAATCCTAATTTTAAGATGACTCCATTTGTAAATGTATAATAGACATAAATAAGATTATCAAAATAAAATAAAATTTAATAAAAGTATTAAAATATCAAAGACTATATTTCAATAGCACCTTTATATTATCATAGTTTCTCTTTATTTTTAAAAATTATTTAATTTTTAATATAAACCACCTGTAACTGCTAGTTTAAGTTTTCTACTCCAAAAACTGGAGTAGAACTTACTTAATTTTTGCAGTTTAGGTGTGTGTGAATATTATTGGTAACTTGTGCATGAGTTACATTTAATATGATGTTCTCCTTTTGTATATTATCATAGAAAGGTTTTTACAAATCTGACTCATGTCAGTTGATTATAATTATTATTATTTATTTATTTTTATTGCCAATATTTGGAGAATGAAAGCCGTTTTTGAAGTTGATTCCTTCCTTTTCAAAAAAAAAATCACTATTTCCATTTATGTTTTTAAGTTACTTTTGTTTAATATTCATAACTTGTACTGAGTCCTTGAATTTTCCTAAATCCTTCAGTTTTCTCAGTCTTCATTTTTTTAACTGGTTATTAGTATACAGATTTTGATCTCTGCTTACATATGTGCATTATATCATTTCCACTGGGCATTGAGGAAGATAGCATAGGACTTCTAACAAATTTATGACAAAAGGAAAATTATATTTTTCTTGTTTATATTTCACAGCCTGAGTACATACTGATATTGTTAATTTATCCCAACCTTGTGCATATTCACTCAGGCGTGTCCAACTCTTTGTGACCCGCATGGACTGTAGCCCGCCAGACTCCTCTGTCCATGGGATTCTCCAGGCCAGAATACTGGAGTGGGTTGCCACGCCCTCCAGGAGATCTTCCCAAACCAGGAATCAAACACTGGTCTCCTACATTCCAGGCAGATTCTTTACCATCTGAGCCACCAGGGAAGCCCTATTTAAACCTTACCAGGTTCTTTAATCCTTTTTATCTCTTTTTCTGGTCAGATTTCTCTTCTGTTATTATAATCTATTTGCATACATTATATATAATCATATATATTATGTCACAGGAAGTCATACTCTTAAATAATACATCCTATGAAATAAATAAGTACAGTGTCACTTATAATTTTAGAAAGAGTTATTTACACAATTGAATTTTAGTTATGCCAGATGTAATGTCACTAATGAATATACAATAAATATAGCATTTTAGAGTTAGAAGAAAAGAAATATGAATATAAAAATCACAAGTAGAATATATATAGGAATTATCTAATAACTAAACTACATGGTCTTTTAAACATTTTGACTGCTATAATGGCTGGGTACTCTTTTTACAGTTTATATATAACCAGATGATTTACTTTAGGATATTAAAAGAAAATAGTGAAAAATGGCAGGGGGGTGGTAAAAACAGTACCTTCTGTGTTTGTAACAGTATATATTGGTAGACTATTTTTTGTAAACAAGCAAGAGCTATATGAAATAAAAAACCTCGAATAGCCAAAGCTATCTTGAGAAAGAAGAATGGAACTGGAGGAATCAACCTGCCTGACTTCAGGCTCTATTACAAAGCCACAGTTATCAAGACAGTATGGTACTGGCACAAAGACAGAAATATTGATCAATGGAACAAAATAGAAAGCCCAGAGATAAATCCACGCACATATGGACACCTTATCTTTGACAAAGGAGGCAAGAATATACAATGGATTAAAGACAACCTCTTTTAACAAGTGGTGCTGGGAAAACTGGTTAACCACTTGTAAAAGAATGAAACTAGACCACTTTCTAACACCATACACAAAAATAAACTCAAAATGGATTAAAGATCTCAATGTAAGACCAGAAACTATGAAACTCCTAGAGGAGAACATAGGCAAGACACTCTCCGACATACATCACAGCAGGATCCTCTATGACCCACCTCCCAGAATATTGGAAATAAAAGCAAACATAAACAAATGGGACCTAATTAAACTTAAAAGCTTCTGCACAACAAAGGAAACTATTAGCAAGGTGAAAAGGCAAAATTTCTTAACTCTTTGGTTTAGCTGTTTTACTCCTGTCAGCATACATATATTTTCATTTTATTTACGTGTGGAAAAGTTTAAGCCGTGAATTGGCCTCAAGTTTCATGGTTTTGGAGGATCACAATGATAGCATATTATCTCCTGGCCTCAAGAGTACGTGTGAGTCCAGGTTGCGTAAATCACAAAACTTTGCCTTTGGTGGCGATCCACCCGGGTTGGTCCAGGGTATGGGCACACCACCCAAGACAAAGTCTAAAAGGTTTTTCATAATGGAATAAGCACAAGATATCTATTTCTGCTCCATGCCTTGCATTCTTAAGGTAGGAGCCTATGGTTCTTGCCACATGGAAATCACGAGAACAGGCAGCCTGAGAACCTGAGAAAATCCAAGAGGGCAAGGAGCAGTTAATAAAGGAGGCTAGCCAGAAGCAGGGAGATGGAGGGCAGAGAGACAAGACAGAGAGAGAAAGGCCTGATGGGGTTCTGTCTCTGAATCCAGTTTCACTCTGTTCTCAGTTATTAACAAGTAAATCCTCGTTTAATATTAACCAATAGATCCTCATTTTCGTAAGAGCCAGTTTGAGTTTTTGTTTTCTTGCAACCGGAGTATTCTGACTGATGCAAGCTTTATAAGGACCTATATGATGAAATTAAAGCTACTTATCATAGAACAGTAAATGTTAAAATTATTCTATAACATCTTATATGGAGCATTGTTACAGATGGCCAAAGAGAGACAGCAACCAGAAAAGTATATACTTGTATGTAAAACAGAAGGAAACATCCACATATGAAAAAAATAGCTGGCATTGATTGGTGAGAAGAGAAATAGTTCATTTTCTGAAATTTTTCTGCCTTGTTTTATATTTTAAAGAAAATATTTTACCTTAAAAATAAGTTTAGTAAAGACGATAGAAAACTTTAATGATAATTTTTATTTTACTGAAGAGATTTCTTAAACAGTGATTCTGAAACTTGTCAAAACAGAGTCTGGAGAGTACAGGTTCCTGGCTTTATCTCAGCCTACTGTGTATAAATCCTGAAAATGGGCCCAAGTATTCTGAATGAGAACCTCTGGAACTAAAACAGAGGTGGTACAAAGTAACAGCTGAGAGAATCTGGCTGAGATTTGACAGACATGGCTGTGAATACACTTTTGCCATGAGAAACTGTAACGGTTCAGCTTTGAAGAATGTGTGTGTTCCCTCTCAGCTTTGACTTGTTATCTCTAAAATGAGGCTAATTATTTCAGTTGTGAGGGTGGATGAAACGATGCTTGTGTAGCATGCAGCACCACACGTAGGCACATGTAAGCACTCAAGTATAACAGTGGTGGCTCAGCTGGTAAAGAATCCATCTGCAATGCAGGAGACCTGGGTTTGATCCCTGGGTTGGGAAGATCCCCTGAAGAAGGGAATGGCTACCCATTCCAGTATTCTGGCCTGAAGAATTCCATGGACTGTATAGTCCATGGGGTCACAAAGAGTCAGACACAACTGACTGCCTTTCACATAATAATAGATTATTTAAAGATAAAAAAAATACAGATAAATAATAAAAGCTAATATAAAAATAATAATAAATATTATCCCAATTACTATTAGCCTTGTATGCTGATAATGAAAATAAACAGAAAAAAAATAACTGAAGTGCCCTGTCAATTTATATAGTACAGTTTTAAGGTCACATCATTGATGGGAGAAAAATCCTCCATCACCATCTACCGTCCAGGGCAAACTTTCAAATGACATCATTTCCTGTCAGAAATTACTCCCCCGCTACCTTTTTGTTTAATTTCAATTAAAAAGGGATTGCATTTCAAGAGTCACTGCTGCTACACTGCTCTCAGAAACAAAAGCAAACAAACAAATCACCTTGAGTGTTCTTTAAAGGGAAAATGGCAGGAGTAGATTGGAAAGATTAATCATCTGATTATATTTACCCTCTTCTCAGATGCCCGGGTCTGGCTTGACCCCCAGTAAGGATCCAGAGGTACAGGGAACTACAAGGAAATTTCTAGAGATGCCAGAAGGCTCAACAGTCTGAGTTCCAGCCAGCATTTTTTAACTGGCAGGAAAAAAAAAAAAAAAAAGTGAGAGCCAAACCCTTGTGAAATTATCACAGGGGAATCTACACTGAGTCTTTGTATCCTGGGGCTTTTATAGATGACAAATCAATAAAGTGCATATTATCTGCTATGAACAATCTAGAAGGTATATCTTGTAACTATTTAGAAACAAGATGACTGAATACTTCTTTTTCTAAAAGCATTATTAATTTTTTACTTACCTTCTATTTCATAACTTTCCCCTCAGGAAGAAATAACATAGTTTTCAAAATTATTTGAAGTTTATTTTTAAGCAGAAAAATGAGTTATCTGATAATATGTCTATGCCTGTTTCAAGGATGATTGTGGTTGACCAAGGTGTCAGGGATATTCATTTGGAGGCTGTTAGGGTATTTGGGTACCCTAGTCTTGGTATGAGTGTGCCTGTGAATTTTTCTCTACTGAAGTTATATTTTATTTAGGTCAAGTCAAATACATGAAGGACAGAGAGTGTCATGTATTTAAATTATTGTGTTATTTGTGTTAGTCATTCTTAGTTCATGAGGTCAGGGAAATGGGTGAGACATATTTGTTTTTTGGTTTGTTTTTTCCTACTACTTTGCTACCAGCAGTTAAAGCAGTGCCTGGCTTTGAGTAGGCTCTAAGTAAATGTGTTGAAAATTGGACACAGAACATATCAATAAGGTAATGCAGACAATGGCAAAATGAAGATACCTCCATCCCTTTAATACAGAAAAACAAACAAACAAACAAACTCGGAAAACGAAAGAGACAAAACCAGGAAGTAGCAGGTACCTGAACACCTCATATCACAAAAATCCCAGAATGATTATTAAGAAGTGCAATGGGAAGAAAGGCTCTAATAGGGACAGGAAGGCACTAAAGGGAAGCAGTGTTTCAGCAGCAGTTCCCAAATCCAGTGGATGCCACGGGGCCAAAAGAGCAATATTTTATAACAAAAGATCAGGATGTACAATTTGCTGCAAATCTTCCTGGTTTATAAACTTGATACCACAGAATGTCAGGGACTGGAGTGTAGGGGTTGTTGAATCAGATAGCCCATGTCATTTTTACCAGGAGTAGTCTGTATGGGAGCTAAGTTGTAGGAGAAAGATGGGGGAAGTAAAGGCTAAACTACCTCTTTCTCTCTGTCTTGCTCTCACTCTGGTGCTCACTCTCTTTCTCTCCCTTGCCATAATAAACTCCACTCTGAACCAGAGACATTGCAGCCCTGGCCTCTCTGTAATATAAAATCCAGGAAATAGCTGATCTAGGAAGGACTGACCTAATTCAGAGTAAACAATATTTCAAAAGAACCAGCATATCTATGTAAAGATATTTTGGTTGAAGAGGGCAGAAAGAAAAAGGCAAACAGAGAACACACATCAGAAAAATATTGTAATGGGCACGATGAATCCTGTGACCAAATATATGGCTATGGACTCGAATACAGGCATAGCAGTTTGATTTCACTTCACTTTATTGCACTTTGCACGTACTGTATTTTTTACAAATTGAAGTTTTGTGGCAACCCTGCATTGAGCAAGTTTATTGTTGCCATTTTTTTCCCGATAGTATTTGCTTATTCTGTGTTTCTCTGAACGTCTTAGTAATTCTCACAATATTTCAAACTTTTTCACTATTATTGTATTTGTTATGGTGATCTGTGATCAGTGAACTTTGATGTTAGTATTATTTTGACGCATCACTAACCATATCTGGAAAAGAAGGCAAACTTAATTGGTAAATGTGTGTGTTCTGACTGTTCCACTGACCAGCCACTACCCATCTTCTCCTTCTCCTCAGGCTTTTCCAGTCCCTGAGACACTATATAGAAATTAGTCCACTTAATAACCCTACAATGACCAGTAAGTGTTGAACTGAAAAGAAGGTTGACATGACTGTGCCTTTAAGTCAAAAGCAAGAAATGATTAACATTAGTGAGGAAAGAATGCCAAAAGTTGAGACAGGTTAGAAGCTAAGTGTCTTCAAACAGTCAGGTTTAAATAGAAGAGAAAAGTTCCTGAAGGATATTAAAAGTGCTTACTCTAGTGACACAAAAATGAGAAAGTGAAACAGCCTTATTGCTGATTTGTAGAAAGTTTTAGTGGTCAGAATAGAACATCAAACCAGCCACAGATCAAATCAGACCAGATCAGTCGCTCAGTCGTGTCCGACTCTTTGCGACCCCATGAATCGCAGCACGCCAGGCCTCCCTGTCCCTCACCAACTCCCGGAGTTTACTCAGACTCACGTCCATTGAGTCAGTGATGCCATCCAGCCATCTCATCCTCTGTCGTCCCCTTCTCCTCCTGCCCCCAATCCCTCCCAGCATCAGAGTCTTTTCCAATGAGTCAACTCTTCGCATGAGGTGGCCAAAGTACTGGAGTTTCAGCTTTAGCATCATTCCTTCCAAAGAAATCCCAGGGCTGATCTCCTTCAGAATGGACTGGTTGGATCTCCTTGCAGTCCAAGGGACTCTCAAGAGTCTTCTCCAACACCACAGTTCAAAAGCATCAATTCTTCGGCGCTCAGCCTTCTTCACAGTCCAACTCTCACATCCATACATGACCACTGGAAAAACCATAGCCTTGACTAGACGAACCTTTGTTGGCAAAGTAATGTCTCTGCTTTTGAATATGCTATCTAGGTTGGTCATAACTTTCCTTCCAAGGAGTAAGCGTCTTTTCATTTCATGTCTGCAGTCACCATCTGCAGTGATTTTGAAGCCCAGAAAAATAAAGTCTGACACTGTTTCCACTGTTTCCCCATCTATTTCCCATGAAGTGATGGGACCAGATGCCATGATCTTCTTTTTCTGAGTGTTGAGCTTTAAGCCAACTTTTTCACTCTCCACTTTCACTTTCATCAAGAGGCTTTTTAGTTGCTCTTCACTTTCTGCCATAAGGGTGGTGTCATCTGCATATCTGAGGTTATTGATATTTCTCCCAGCAATCTTGATTCCAGCTTGTGTTTCTTCCAGTCCAGCGTTTCTCATGATGTACTCTGCATAGAAGTTAAATAAACAAGGTAACAATATACAGCCTTGATGTACTCCTTTTCCTATTTGGAACCAGTCTGTTCCATGTCCAGTTCTAACTGTTGCTTCCTCACCTGCATACAAATTTCTCAAGAGGCAGATCAGGTGTTCTGGCATTCCCATCTCTTCCAGAATTTTCCACAGTTTATTGTGATCCACACAGTCAAAGGCTTTGGCATAGTCAATAAAGCAGAAATAGATATTTTTCTGGAACTCTCTTGCTTTTTCTATCATCCAGCAGATATTGGCAATTTGATCTCTGGTTCCTCTGTCTTTTCTAAAACCAGCTTGAACATCTGGAAGTTCACGGTTCACGTATTGCTGAAGCCTGGCTTGGAGAATTTTGAGCATTACTAGCATGTGAGATGAGTGCAATTGTGTGGTAGTCTGAGCATTCTTTGGCATTGCCTTTCTTTGGGATTGGAATGAAAACTGACCTTTTCCAGTCCTGTGGCCACTGCTGAGTTTTCCAAATTTGCTGGCATATTCAGTGCAGCACTTTCACAGCATCATTTTTCAGG
>NW_011495051.1:11885688-11894562 GCF_000754665.1 Bison bison bison | reverse complement strand
CTGGCATATTCAGTGCAGCACTTTCACAGCATCATTTTTCAGGATTTGGAATAGCTCAACTGGAATTCTATCACCTCCACTAGCTTTGTTTGTAGTGATGCTTTCTAAGGCCCACTTGACTTCACATTCCAGGATGTCTGGCTCTAGGTCAGTGATCACACCATCGTGATTATCTGGGTCATGAAGATCTTTTTTGTACAGTTCTTCTGTGTATTCTTGCCATCTCTTCTTAATATCTTCTGCTTCTGTTAGGGCCCTACCATTTCTGTCCTTTATCGAGCCCATCTTTGCATGAAATGTTCCTTTGGTATCTCTGATTTTCTTGAAGAGATCTCTAGTCTTTCCCATTCTGTTGTTTTCCTCTATTTCTTTGCACTGATCGCTGAAGAAGGCTTTCTTATCTCTTCTTGTTATTCTTTGGAACTCTGATTCAGATGTTTATATCTTTCCTTTTCTCCCTTGCTTTTCGCTTCTCTTCTTTTCACAGCTATTTGTAAGGCCTCCCCAGACAGCCAACATTCCCTTAAACTAAAGCCTAATCCAGAAAAAGACCTGTGTGTGTGTGCGTGTGTGTGTGTGTGTGTTTGTGCGTGCGCACTCAGTCATATCTGACTCTCTGAGATTCCCTGGACTGTAGCCTGCCAGGCTCTGTCCATGGGATTCTCCATGTGAGAACACTGGAGTGGGTAGCCATTCCCTCTCCAGGGGATCTTCCTGACCTTGGGATCAAACATGGGTCTCCTGCATTGAAGGCAGATTCTTTACCATTTGAGCACCAAAGACCCTAACTCTCTTTAATTCCATGAAAGATGAAAGAGATGAGGAAGCCACAGAAGAGTTTGAAGCTAGCTGATGGTGTTTCATGAGAATGAAGGAAATAAAACCATCTCCATAATGTAGAAGTACAAAGTGAAACAGCAAGTGATGACATAGAAACTGTAGCAAGTTATCCAAAAGATCTGGCTAAGGTAATTAATTAAGATGTCTTCACTAAACAGCAAATTTTCAATGAAGACAAACAGCCTTATATTGGAGGAAGATGCTATTGAGAGCTTTCATAGAGAAGAGAAGTCAGTGCTTCGTTTCAAAGCTTCAAAGGACTGCCTGACTCTCTTGTTAGGGGCTAATGCAGCTGCTGACTTTAAGCTGAAGTCAGTTCTCATTTGCCACTTCGAAAATCCTAGGACTGTTAAGAATTATGCTAAATAAACTCTGCCTGTGCTCTGTAAATGGAACAACAAAGTGTAGGTGACTGGACATCTGTCGACAACATGGTTTACTGAAAGTTTCAAAATATTGCTGCTCATTAAGAGTGCACCTGATCACCAGAGAGCTCTGAAGGAGATAGATGTACCAGATCCACACTGTTTTTATTCTGCTAACATGACATCTATTCTGTAGCCCATGTCAAGGAGTAATTATGACTTTCAAGTCTTATTATTCAAGAAATACTGTTGTAAGGCTATAACTGCTGTGGATAGTGGATTCATCTGATGAATTTGCAAAAAAAAAATCGGTTGAAAAATTCCGGAAAGTATTCACCTTCCTAGATGCTGTTAAGAATATTTGTGACTCATGGGAAGAGGTCAAAATCATCAAGATGATTTGAACGTATGGATGACTTTGAGGGGTTCAAGACTTTATGTAGGAAGACACTACAGATGTGATGGAAATAACGGGGAAATGAAAATTAGAGGTGGAGCTTGCAGTTGTGACTGAATTGATACCATCCCATGATAAAACTTTAATGGATAAAAAGTTGTTTCTTATGAATGAGCAAAGAAAATTGTGAGAGACCATGAAGATTGCTGAAATGACAATGAAAGATTTAGAATATTATATCAACTTAATGATAAAGCAATGGCAGGGTTTAATATGATTGACCCCAGTTTTGTAAGAAGCTCTATATGGGGAACATGCTATCAAATAGCATTGCAAGCTACAATGAAATCACTTACGAAACGAAGAGTGATTGACACGGCATACTTCACTGTTACCTTATTTTAAGAGATTGCCACAGCTCCCCCACCCTTCAGCAACCACTACCCTGGTCAGTCAGCAACCATCAACACCAAGGCAAGATCTTCCACCAGCAAAAAGATGACAACTTGCTGAAAACTCTGAGGATGGTTACCAATAAAGTGTTTTTTTAATTAAGGTACACACATCATTTTTAAAACATAATGCTATTGCTTACTTAATAGATTACAGTATAGTATAAGCAGCACAACCTTTATATGCACTGGGGAACCAAAAATAATTGTGTGGTTGGCTTTATTGAGATATTCACTTTATTACTTTGGTCTAGAACCAAACCTGTGATATCTCCAATGTCTGAAAAGCTGTTTAAAAATTTTGATACAAGGGTTTGATTTCAGAGAAGAAATTATTATCATGTTCTGGTAGAAACAGATGAAAACTGAATTGGTAGAGTTTGGGAAGGAATGGGAAGAGAAAAAGAAAACCATCACATAAATGGAGACCTATTTGCAAAAGCAAAACAAAATCAAGCAAACAAAAAAATCTCAGGTACAGTGGGCACAGTTTAAAGGACAGTGAAAATTTTGGAAGCCAAGACAGTGAACACACAGACTGGAAACTGATAATATATTAGACAGGTTTATAGGGAAAAAAGGATAGATACTGAAAACAAAGGAGTGCCAGTGTACATTTTGTATCCTTGAATAAAAAATATCCTCCCACCAAGATTGAAACTGAAATCATCTTCTAGAATATCATTCAAGAATACATTTTATAAACAAAAGATTTGAAACCATATCATGTCTTAACAAAAACCAATAAGGTGTGGTTAAAACTGAAATACAACCTAGTAAAGTTATCAGTTTTAAAGATAAGGGTATAACTTGTTGGGCATTCCAGCAAAAAGGCCAAATAACTTATAAGGGAGAAATATCACACTGGCCTTAGTGCTCACAACAATATATATCATTAGAAAGCAGTGGAGAGATAAACTTAGAGCCCTGCAGGAAACAAAGAGTGAGCAATACCTAGACAGACAGTTGAGCTAGAAAGGCAACGTCAGGTACTTTTGATCATGCAGGCATTATGAGAATGGATTTCCTATATACACCCCTTAAAGAAACACTGAAAAGATAAACCTCAGTTGAACATAAGTTGAATAGAGACACTATAATGGAAGGAGAGAAGCGAACCTAAAATTTGTGTAACTTGAAAACTAAAGAAGAAACAACTTCTGGAATCACATTTCTGGTCTATAATGTGAATAAATGGCAATAAATAAACGCTATAACTAATGACGGAGAAGGCAATGGCACCCCACTCCAGTACTTTTGCCTAGAAAATCCCATGGACAGAGGAGCCTGGTAGGCTGCAGTCCATGGGGTCACTAAGAGTCAGACACGACTGAGTGACTTCCCTTTCACTTTTCAATTTCATGCATTGGAGAAGGAAATGGCACCCCACTCCAGTGTTCTTGCCTGGAGAATCCCAGGGACGGGAAGCCTGGTGGGCTGCCATCTATGGGGTCGCACAAGAGTCGGACACGACTGAAGCGACTTAGCAGCAGCAGAAGCAGCAGCAGCAGCAAAACTAATGAAAGTTGGGAGAGGAATTAGATGGTGGTGAAAGAATATTGGTATTTAATCTATTATAATCAGAAGTCTTAAAGTCTCATTTATATCTGATAATTCAAACAATTGGGATTGAGTATCTTTTAAGGTGTAATAAGAATTAGAAGAAATAAGACTTACAGTAGTACCACTAAGCTGATGTTGGAGAATTGGAGATTTATTAGACCATCATTGCCCCTAGTGTCTACAAAATAGAAGGTTTACACATAAAAAATAATGTTATAGTTGTAAAACAAAACATTAATATGTCCCCAAACAAGATGGAAACTTTTTGAAGCATAGTGAGCTACCCAACACACAAAAAGGCAAAGAACTGTACAGACCTTAGGGGAAAAAAAAAAAAAAAAGCAATAAAGGAGGAAACATAACATGTGGTGCTGGAATGAATATAAATCATATATTTTAATCTAAATGGCTTATACTTATTAAAAGAAAAGAACCTCAGTCTACTACAAAGCAAAAGTCAAGTAATGTTGTATATGTGTGATAAATGTAAATCAGAAAGATTAAAAGGATTGTAACACCATAGTAAGCTTACACATATGAAAATCAAGGTTTAATATTGACAAAGATAACTCAGAGCAGAAAGCATGGATTGTGACAGAGGTCTTGTAAATTGTATTGTGCCCACAGAGAGGATATATTTAAGTCCTAATCCTCTCCCTGTGAATGTGATCTTATCTGGGAGTAGGGTCTAGCAGATGTAATCAATTTAAGATAAGGTCATACTGGTTTAAGGTAGGCTCTGATCCAGTATTGTTTTTCAATTGCTAAGCTGTATCTGACTCTGCAACCCCATGAACTGCAGCACACCAGGCTTCCCTGTCCTTCAGTATCTCCTGAAGTTTGCTCAAACTCATGTCCATTGAATCAGTGATGCCATCCTACCATCTCATCCTCTGTCGCCTCCTTCTCCCCTTGCCCTCAATCTCTCTCAGCATCAGGGTCTTTTCCAGTGAGTCAGCTCTTCGCATCATGTGGCAAAGTATTGGAGCTTCAGCATCAGTTCCTCCAAGGAATATTCAGGGTTGATTTCCCTTAGGATTGACTGGTTTGATTTCCTTGTTGTCCAGGGGACTCTCAAGAGTCTTCTCCAACATTACAGTTTGAAAGCATCAATTCTTAAACACTCAGCCTTCTATATAACCCAACTCTCACATCTGTACATGACTACTAGAAAAACCATAGCTTTTGACTATATGGACCAGTGACCGGTGTTCTTATAAGGGAGACCCTTGGACAAAGACACAGATGGAGGGAAATGGATGTATGAAGGATGGAGGAAGAGATTGTTAAACTACTAGAAGCCAAGGAGCACTAGAGTCTGCCAACACCTGCCAGAAATTAGGACGAAGCAGTGATGGCTCCTCCCCTAGAGTCTTCAGAGAGAACATAGCTTTGTGGACACCTTGATTTTGGACTTCTAACTGAAAGACAATAAGTTAATGTTGTTCTAAACAAATGAGTTTGTGCTACTTTTGTTAGGGCAGCCCTAAGAAGGGTGATAATACACAAAGGAAGCAAAACCCCAATTAGAGTAGTTCATGAACAAAGATATACAGTAAAGGAATGAAAATTAAACAAATTTGCTTATAAGAGGCAATCATTTAACTCTCTGGCCATGAAAGATCAAGTGTACAAAAGTTAAGTACATAGAAGACTAAATGACAAATTGGTAACGTTGATATAATTTAAATATAACAGTAACTAGACTCTGAAGAAAAGTGTACCTCATTTGCCTGTGCCAATTAAATACTCATCCCAAAAGAAGAAATTCTAAGAATAGACCTATTATAGGCAACTATGTCTAACCCCAGTATAATGAAGCTAGAAATGAAGATCAAAATTAGAAATAATGGGTGACCACCTGGTAAAATAAATGAGAGAGAACAAGAAAGAGAGAGAGAAATAGCATAGGTAGATAGATATTGATGGATGGAGAGAGAGAGATCAGGAGAGTGTGTTTTCTTAATTTAAATCAGCAAAGAAATAAAAAAATAAGCCAGGATATGTAAAAAAATTATATAAGGGAACTTATGACATATAATTAAAAGAGTGCCCAGAGAAAATATATACCTTAAATGATTGTATTATAAACAGATGAAATGAAAGTCACTGCTTTGGACACAAAATATAGAAAATTAATATATGCATGAGTGAGTGAAGTTGCTCAGTCTTGTCTGACTCTTTGTGACCCCATAGACTGTAGTCTACCCAGGCTTCTCTGTCCTTGGGATTTTCCAGGCAAGAATACTGGAGTAGGTTACCATTTCCTTCTCCAGGAGATCTTCCCAACCCAGGGATTGAACCCTGGTCTCCCGGGGAAGTCCAATATATGCATAAGTGTTATGTATTCCTTCAATGCCTATATTTGAGCTAGTGGGAAGATAACTTTCCACTGAAGCTAGACAATGGACAAAAAAGTGTCCATTGTCAAAAATACAAACATGGCATTAAACATTGTAAAGAACCAGATAATGTTATCATTATTTGCAAAAGACCCAGCATAGTAAAAAGATGAAAGAAATTTGGTTTGGAACATATTACACCAAAAAAGGACTCAGAATGATGACTGGGGGGCAAAATTAATATACAAAAATCTATAGCTTATTCATGGAGAAGGCAATGGCACCCCACTCCAGTACTCTCACCTGGAAAATCCCATGGATGGAGGCGCCTGGTAGGCTGCAGTCCATGAGGCTGGAGTCCATGAGGTCGCTAAGAGTTGGACACGACTGAGCGACTTCACTTTCACTTTTCACTTTCATGCATTGGAGAAGGAAATGGCAACCCACTCCAGTGTTCTTGCCTGGAGAATCCCAGGGACAGAGGAGCCTGGTGGGAGGCCGTCTATGGGGTCGCACAGAGTCAGACATGACTGAAGCGACTTAGCAGCAGCAGCAGCATAGCTTATTCATACAACTATATTTTAAAGTGGTAGGGAATATTGCATTTATAATAGAATCTTTTTTTTCTAAACTGGAGTTATTAAATCATGATTTCCTGAAGGCTTACCTGTCTATATTTGAAGCAGGACTTTTGAATTTGCCCATTTACATAGGTCAGCTAATAAATCCTCCAAATATTTAATTTGTACACAAGATATATCTAACCCAGAGGCTCTGGTCTACCTGGATTTAATTTGATATTTTCTTTATTTTAGAATGGACTAAATATTTACTGCAAAGACTGTAGTTTTCATTAAAACCTCATCATGGACCTTTTTATTCACTCAACAGATATTGGCTTAAGATTTGGATCTATGCCAATAGAGGGAGTATTTGTATAGAAAATAGTGGAAGACAGAATTACATGTAAATGTCATGTTTTGAAGTACCTTGTAATCCTCAGATATTTTTGTTTAATGTAAAATATTTATGTATATTTACATTCAACTTTCATTTATTGAATGACAGACATTGGGATACAAAAAATAAATGAGCCATGGTCACTGATGATCTTGAAGGGTAGAGAGATGCATGAATGATTAAAGATAACACAATGTGGCAAATGAATTTATAGAAAGACTTGCATGAACAAAGAAGAAGAACATATACCTCCCTCTGGAGAGTGGAAAAGAGGGGACCTTGCTGGGTGGAGACAGTGCCTCTGAGTCAGAAGAGCTGGACTGAACTTACCTAGGGTGAAGACACACCGCTGCAGAGTGCCGGAGCCCTTGTACTGAAGCTCAGAATCTAAAACTTACTAGCCACAGGACCACAGGCAAGTTACTTTAACTCTTTGTTTAAAATGGTCATTTTTAAATGTATGGTTTTAATGGTGTGTTTTTTTTTTTAAGATTTCATAATACTTTATTTTTTATTGCTTTTTTTTTTTGTTTAAAATAGTTCATGCATGTCAGTGTTGATTGAATATTAAATGTTTAGAACAGTCCGTGGAGCATAGTAAGAACAGTATTGATATAAACTATTTCCTTATGTTTATTACTAATTAGGGTAGAGGGGGAGGGGGAAAGGCTCACAGAAAAGAGAGCATAGGAACAAAGGCAGAGGCCAGAAAACCAGCCCTCTTGTAGGATGGAGTTCAAGGGAGGAATGGTAAGACATGACACTGGAGAGGCAGGCAGGGACGGGTTCATCTTGGTCTTGTGTGTCATCTTTAGGCACTTGAAAATTGAGCTGTTGTGGAGGTCCTCTCTGCAGGAGAATGCTACAGTCAGACTCAGCTTGGCGTTCAGAAGTATCACTGTGGGAGTCTGTGGTCGTTGCAACTTCAGTGAACTAACTAGCTTAGACAAGAAGTGATGAAGGTCTGACTAAAGGCATGATACTAGAAAATAGAGAGGACACAAGAAATAGAAGAAATATTTAACGGCTAATGTTATGAAGTGGGAGTGGATGACCTGTTTTCTATTGTGGGCAGAGAGGAAGAAGCATGGGTCCCCTGGACCTTGGCCTGAGGGGAGGTTTTTATGGTTATCAGCAGCAGATGACATCTGTGGTCAGGGAAGATGAGGATGAGGGAGAAGAGCTAAAAGGCATTATTCACCATCCCTTTACCCGTTTTTTGAAATGCAGAGCCTTTCTTTAAACAGCTAAGCCTCTCAACTTGCTAAAATGTCAGCTCAGTTGAGCGTTACGTAGAATAAGAAAGTGTAAGAGTCTCCCCTGACGAATTATGCCTTCTCTCTGTCTATGTAAATGCTTCCTTAAATCGCCCTTACAGTTGTCCCCTGTTCCTGAGGAACTGATTGGGAGCTGAAGCAAGCTATAATAATTTAATCTCTACATAAATTCATAAAATGGAAGTGACAGGGCAAAGTTTTACCCTACTATATTCTGAATGTTCACATCTCATTTTTGGATGCTGTTGAATCTTTATCCCTTAAAAGAACATTAGGATCTTAAAATTTTGGTAATTTTCATCTTATTTGATTTGATGTGGCATTCTGAAGAAATTCAGGACGTTTCCCATCTCTGCTTTTGCTCATTTGAATTCTGTAGAGATGCTTTCAAGGTCTCAGTTGCTGAATCTGCATTGTTGAGATGAAATCATGAGCCTTTTGATTTAATGTAAGAGCTTCATTATTCTCAGCTGTGTCGTTTGGGGCCTGTATCTCTGCTGCCTGAAAATGCCATCAGGATTCATCAAAATAAACAAAACTCTCTTAAAATTTACTTTCTGTCTAAAAACAATAGGAAAAGTAGCTGGAAGGGTACAAAGAAGTCTAAAGAAGATGCACAATATAAGTGGGGGAACCAAACAAGAATAAAATATGTACTTTTTTTAATCTGCAAACTTT
>NW_011495051.1:11873281-11885588 GCF_000754665.1 Bison bison bison | reverse complement strand
CAAACTTTGTCTCATGCCAACATTTTTAAAAATTTCTGATAAATTCAGAGAACAAAGTCCCATTTCCTTTCCATAGAGGAAGAGTTCAGATTAAAGATGTTAGTGTAGTTTTTTCTTTCAGTTCCTGTTTATGTTGTATTCACCAAGTTAAAATGGATGTTTATTCCTGCAACATTTGTATCTTTGTTTGTTGTGTACTCTCTGCAGATAGATCAAATTTAGTATAACAGAGACAGTAGACCAAGCATCATATGCAACTGTACTTGAGAAATCAGGCCTTGAAATAAGAGGTGACCTAAGACTTATTTTTTTCCGAAGTGCATTCAGACCACTGGTGATAGAGTAATACAACTGGAGGCATGATCCGATGCCCCCAGTAGTATCATGAAGAGGATTAAATTACATAGAAACAGATAATAAGGGAAACGTTCCTGGTTCAGTTATCTTTCTACACTTTTGATTACTTCAAGGCAGCGGTGTATTGAAGCTGCCTTCTAGATATCACAAGAGCCGACTGCTTGCATGGCCTCTCATTTATGTTCAGTAACATCACCTTGGGAGCTCCAACTTGGCTATGGTAGGAGTCAGGCAGTTGCTAAGCTTCACCCAGTAGGTCTCTGGTGAAAGGGGAAGGAGGGCCAACCTCTCTTCAATGACCAGGGCCTGAGCCTGCTGTGGGCAGTAGACCGAACACCATTTTCCTTTCATTGCCTTTAATTTTATAATTGTCTTTCACTTATGACTTGCCGTACAGGTTTTGCTTTATACTAATCAAGTGTGCAAAAATTTGAAGTCTCTTTGATTTTATTGAAGTTAGTTCTATAAGGAATGAGCATGGTTTAAAAAAGACTTGGTAAAAATAAAGACGATGTGTAAACTGGCCAATCAAAATTTGGAACAGTTTTCTGGTATTTATCGCTGTATAGTCAATGAGGGGCCTTAGTTCCCAGCGGTAATTTCTACCTTGTTAAACTAGCCTGAAGGAGTAAAGCTGGCTTATCAAAGAAATATGCTTACTTTTGCCTCTTCTCTACCTTTCCTTTCACCCAGTGTAAGATTCTATGAAAGCTGAAGTAGGAAATTTCTCATTTGCTGTGTTTTTTAAATGGTTCTGTTTCAGTGTCTGCAGTTATTTTGTGGTTGTCTACCTTAAACATAAATCTCCTTTTCTCTTGGTTCTCTTTGTTAGATCCCGGGTGTCTTCCCCGGGCTCATGTTGTGAGAGCTGGAGTAGGATTGATGGCTGGGGAGGGGACACATGTAAGCCACTGTGTAGCTGCAGAGGTTTTATGTGTGTCTTGTTTACCGATTTGTTAGTATAAAAAGGCAAGAAGATAGCATGGAGATTGGAGACTAGACTTTGGCAAATATATTATCACTGTAATATTGCCTTTGTTTGCCTCTTTTTGATCATTTTATTGATATCTCAGATACATAAACTAGACCAGTTCTTTCCCATAACTCATAGCATCAGCTGATTTATATTGTACTCTGTAGTCTCTTACTGACATGGGCACCAGTAGTCTGAAAGAAATGTGCTATTTAATCCCTTTACTGTTGCCATTCTCTTCAAAGACAGTATTTTGGAAAAGATATAAAGGTAAGAAGATATGGGAAATAGTTTTAAAATGTGTCAGTGTTCAATATTTAGAAGTCAGAATTTAGTTAACTCTCCCTTCCAAAGACTTCTTTCCTTCACTGTGCAGTCTCGTGGACAAGCCCAGAAGGAAGACTAAATGATTTTGGAAGAGTTGAAACAGACTATAAGATTAAACTATTGTTTGAAGGATTTTAGAAAGCAATATGTTTTGCTGAAACATTGCCTCTTGATTTAAATTTGCTTTTTTGTCTTGTTGCTTTTCATATGAAGATAAAACTATGTAGGTAGGAGCTGAGTCACCACTCGGGCACATTACATTGTGCATTGTCTTTGTAGTAGTGTGACCATTATCACATGACAATTACGCTTGTGGAAAATGCCCCTGTTCTTTTCTCCCTGTTTAGCAGACAGCTGTTGCATTTGTGCCCAGGAATGTGTGTGTTCATGCAACTTATGTGTGTGTGTGTGTGTTGTTATGTTACTACAACATCCACTTGCTTTTCTGTTATACCACCTCTTACAATCTTCTGTGTTTGAAGAGAAAAACTCCTGAAATAAATATTTTATGATCAATATTTTTTTTTAAAAAATGAATGTGGAAAAAGCCTAAGTGATCATAACTTTCAGCTAGCTGGTATTTTTTTCTAAAACACTATCCAAAATCTGTAAGTTTAGATGATAATTTTTGTGGGTTTTTTTTTTTTTTTTTTGGTAGGGAAGGAAGAATCAAGGCTAAGAGGGAAGGAAAGAAGAAACATTAACTCTCTGTTTATAAATCATTAAATGTGACATCTATTTCATGCCTTGTCATGTATAATGACATACTGCTGAAAGAATACTTTGAAATCATAGGTTCTTCCTTTTATGAAAGAGAACTCTGGAACCCAGAGCGGGAAGTACTTGCACAAGGTCACACAGTCCTGTATAGGTCTTAGGCTAGAATCTAGTTTCCCCGTTTCCTTTCCTTGTCGGCATTTTGCTACTTCTATATGTAAAACAAAAATTAAATGTGGCCATAACAAACATCAGGCTATGTATGTTGGTTAGTCATCAACAAAACATGTTCACTGTGAATATTTATTTACTAAGGCAGAAATGTATTCAACTTTTACTTTATAAACCTTTGTATCAATGGATGCCAAGTCAGAAAATATATTAAAGCTGCTTACACTGACTTTGAGACATATTAGGTGTTTAAAACAATGCCTACACTAGAGTTGCTTTTCTGCTCTTTAATTAAGAAGATTTTAACAAGTATGAATTTGAAGGGACATTTCCAAACTGTGAAAATTAGTAACCATGCTCTCCTAGACATCTTTGAGAAGTGGACAGAAAAGTACTGAATATGAGGCAGCACTAAACACAATCTTTATCCAGCACATACGACTCCTTCGATTTTCACTCCCTCAGGACACTTTTTCTGACCAGCCCAACATTTTCAGGCAGCTTAGATCATTCCCATAGTATTCTGTGTCTAAATCTGATGAACTGCATTGAATTAGACTATCAGTACCCCCAGTATCCACTACATCTCCTGACACAAGGTGAGGTTCTGGTAGTATTGGTAAAAGAACGTTGTGTAAATAGCTTTTCCCAGCATATCTGCTTTGCCTAAGCAGCTTTTCCCTGCTATCTTTTCATCATTGCCTTAGAGAGAACGATGTCCACTCTCTAGCTTGATTTCCCAACATCCATTCTTTAATTAAATGATATAATTTTAAGTTGCCATGCTCCACAAAATGTGAGGATTGCGCTTTAAGAATTGTTGTCAATACCACTGCTCAGCACTTCTGCCTCAGCCTTTTCTGGTTAGATGCCTGTTAAGCAGGACCATACCTTCTTCCTTGTTTCCCCCACCCTCAGCTCTGTGCTTTGCACATTGCAAGCCTTTCTTGAGCTGAACAAATAAATTGAAGAATCTGAAAATGCTTTGCAACAGTTAAGAGAATTAAAGTGTCATTCGTAAGGTAATGGCACATGAAAGATTTGGGGATCAGGTGGAGACGGTTCTGTTTCCAGAAGCATTTTGACAAGAGCACAAATTGAATGCATCCAGTGAATTTGAATTCATTGTGAGTCAGACAAAGGGTTGCTGTAAATTATTCTGTTGTCATGGCATATCAAGGAAGTTGATGGATAAAGGGACATACTAATGAGACTCTAAGTGACAATATGAAATGAAATCAGCGGTCTCTAAGAGACTTCTTTTGAATGACGTTGGGAAAGCATCTATTCTCATCATTGTCAGTTATCAGGATCGCTAACCTTTGTAGGAGATACATTAACTCAAAAAGATCTTGTTCTTCTGGACCATATCTTCCCAGATATCGGGATGAAAAGTGATAAGAGACCATTTTAGGACTGTGAAAAGCGTGAGTAGTCCTTATTCATGATTGGTTTTGCTGCTATGCTTTCTATAGCCACATTTATGTTTTCTAATAATTTCTGCAATCCCCATACAACCCATATAACACAGAAAACTTATGTTGTTTTCCCATGTTTTAGGTGAAAAAGAGAAACTGAGACATAGAGTCTTTAAGAGTAACAGTAAATTTTTAAATTAAGCACAGCTATTTAGAAATAGAAAATGAGAAAATAATTATGATTCATAAAAACCATACTGTGAACATTGATTGCATCTTCCTTTTTTTTCAATTAAATCTTGCTTCTTTCATTTGTTCCTTCTTTCCTTTCCTTGGGAAAGGAAAAGGATCCCCTCTTTAAAGCCTGAGATCCTCTTCCCTTCCTTCAGTAAGACTGCTTCTTTACTATTCAGATCTTTGCTCAGGATCTGAGCAAGGCTTCTCAAAAGCTTCTCTTCCAAGAAGCCATTTCTGAGTATTCTCTTTTAAATCAGATCCAACCCTCTCAGATAATCCCTCTTATTTATTTTATTCATAGAGATAATAACAATCCAATATTAGATTGTGAACTTTTTCCCCCTATATTTATTGTTGGTCTCTCGCTGGGGTATAAACTCCTCAAAGATAGGAACATCCTTTGGCTTAATTTGCCATCTTGGCACTATGCTTAATCATACCAGGCACTTACTGCATATTTGTAAACTGAATGGATTCATTCTCCTTTAAATGAGTTCCTCCCATGGGCCAGGCACCAATAATATTCAACACAGTTGTTGCCTCAAGGAAACTAACGTTTGATGCCTTGAGAAAATTTCTAAGTGGGGTCAATTTCTATTTCCCCTTGAAAGTGAAAGTGAAAGTGAAGTCACTCAGTCGTGTTCGACTCTTTGCGACCCGGTGGACTGTAGCCTACAAAGCTCCTCCGTCCATGGGATTCTTCAGGCAAGAATACTGGAGTGGGTTGCCATTTCCTTCTCCAGGGGATCTTCCCAACCGACGGATCGAACCCGGGTTTCCCGCATTGGGGGCAGACGCTTTAACCTCTGAGCCACCAGGGAAGACCTTGCTACACCTTTAATCTTAAAGCAGCTCAGGTGTCAATGACCAGTAAGATCAATTATTATAATTTAATAAGAAACAATAGAGCATAATGACTAAGAAAATGGACAGTAGAGCCAGACTGTCTTATTCATTTGTGGGTTCTGCCATTTGCTGCCTATATGGCTTTGAGCCTGTTACTTTACTTCTTTGAGTCTCAGCTTCCTCATAGTATCTATTTCTTTTCTAAGGACTTAATAAATTAATAATTGTAGAGTGCTTAAATAGTGTCTCATCTACACTTGGTGCAGTGTAAGTGTAAGTTATAGTTACCACATATAGCCAAAGGTGAAAATTCCACACAAAATCAAATTCCATGTAACTCAGGTTAATGAAGTTCAGGGGATAATCTCCCCAGAAAAGCAGTCACTGCCATTGAGAAATATAAGGGATGCAGGGTGAGGATGTCTTACACATATAAATGCTAAGCTAGTTAGTATATTTTGACTTTACTTTACCCTCAAACTCATTTTGATTATACACTGAGAACATATTTTAATTTCAAAGTAACCAGAATGAATTTAGGGAAATCAATAGCTTTGTAAGACATCATAGTGCTTCCCAGGTGGTATGACCCAGTAATAAAGAATCTACTTGCCAATGCACAAGTGGCAGGAGACGTGGGTTTGATTCCCTGGGTCAGGAAGATGCCCTGGAGTAGGAGATGGCAACCCACTCCAGAATTCTTGCCTGGAGAATCCCATGGATAGAGGAACCTGGTGGGCCATAGCCCATGGGGTCACAAAGAGTCAGACACAATTAAGTGACTGAGCACACATTCACATACACACATAAGATTCATGTCATAAATCCTAAAGCCTCCTTTGGATACATCTATGCTGAAGAGATTGATGTATGGTTCCACACATGATGAACATACCTTCACTTAAAGAGACTCAGAATGTTTCAGCACAGCTCCAACAGATAAGGAGGGAATAAATAAAAAGAAGCCACATCTGAAATGGGGATTATGAGCATATCGTAAGTACTGCCTTAGCAGCAGTAGCTTTTGGCTCAAAGGATTACACTAGAATCACTCAGAATCACAACTGAACAGAGATAAAATCTAGTTAAAGACTAAACATCTTAGCAGAAAGCAAATGAAATTTTAAAGAAAATGCACAGCAAGAAGATTGGTCAGTATAAACCCTAATAACCCCATACAAGCAATGATTCCAATTGAACACCCCCGTTTAAAAAAAAATTGTGAAAATCTTTTTATATTATTTAATTTTGTTAGTGCATCACTTCTGTTCTGTGAAAATGTTTGACATCTCTAACTAAAAATTAAGGATCCTAGAAAAGATGATAATAGCAATAATAATTTAGGTTGTACAGTGCAATAACATTGCATTTGAAATGTGTATCTTCACATTAACCAGAGAATAAGTTTTCTAAGCTTAATTTTGCACATAAAGTATCTGTCTTTGGTTAAATGTTCCTCAAAACCCTTTCCAGACTGTTAAAGAAGTCATCATGCTCTAACTTGAGCTGTTTAATCTTGTTTATTTTCTCTTTATGTAGCAGCCACTAGCTGTTCCCATTTTCTCATTTCCAGACCTTTCACAATTATTGCCAAAAAGCATATCCATTTGACTGTTCTGTTGTAATTTTGCGGCTTCTTTTTATTATACTGCTTGATCTCATTTCTACTCATGTGAAATTCAGACTGTTAATCTGCATCTTTTAGGTGGTCTATTAACCTACAGATGACATTTTTCTCTCAACTTCATCTAGACTTCACCATCTACCCATGCATGCTCCCAAATGTCATCTGCTCTTGCTCACTAAAAATGCCATGCTTGTCACCTCTGCACTATTTTAATCTAAAGGCATCCTAATGAATGACTCTTCTATATTTCCTTGCTTGTTTTTCAAGGCAAAATCTCAAATTCTAAGCTCTTAACAAGGAAAAATATGAAAGACCTGGTGTTAACTAAAAAGAAAGTCCAGAATGTATTAAGGAATTATGGAGAGTATGATCTCATTCTTATTCAAATAAAATGATATAATTTATGCATAGAAAAACACTATAGGACTAGATCAACCATTTCAGTGATTATATCTTTGAATGGGATTTTATGGAATTTTTAATTATTCTATATTTTATTTTTATACATTTTCTCCTCAGTAATCACTGGTTTTATTATCAGAAGGAAATAGTAAAGGCTTGTTTTTCTATTGACAAGAAAAGAGAGAAATATATCTATTTTACTGAAAGAAAGAAAAGAACTGTGAGGTATATTCTATGGGATCAGTGATGATAAACATTTAGTAACAGAGTAGAGAGAAATGAAAGATGGGACTCAAACCCTTAAGGTACTTGGAATTACCCTATACAATGCAGCGGATTATTAAAAAGTCATAAAACCCTCATTATTAGATTATTCAAAAAATATTGGAGCACTCTTAGGTCATTGTTGACATGGATATGTCCTCTGAACTATCAAATTCTCCTATTTTGCAGCTAAAATCTAGTGGAAGAGCCAGACTGCTAATAAATGAACCTATTACCTGGCAATAGTAAGTGTTATGAAGAAGTGCATTGCAGAGTAAGAGGAGAGAAGGTCAAAGAGGAGGGACATTTTGGATAGCACATTAAGGAGAAGCTTCTCTTTTAGCAGAAACATGTGTGAGGTGGCTCTATCAGAGAAGAGCAGAGGAAAGCACCAGACCAAAAGCCCTGAGACAGCACATGTGCGCAGCCTTGAGAACCCCCAGACCCAGCATGCCTGCAGGATGACAATCGGGAGGCAGTGCAGAGGGGAATGAAAGCAGAGTGATACAGTGTAGTGGAGACGAACCTACGGACGGAGCCCCACAGGCCAAGGTAAGGGTTTCAGAGTTTGTAACAACTGCCACAGAAAGTTATGGAAGATTAAATGAGGTGACGTTATTTTCCTTACATTACAAAAGAATCGTGGCTCTTCGCTGGATTATGCTGCTGGAGCTCAAGGAGGAAGTGAGATGACCTATTTGTTGAGAGATGATGGTTTAGGCAAGTGGTTGGCGAATGGTGGCCCACAACCAAATCTTATTTTTGCATTTTTAAATGGTTACATTTTAAATGTTTATAGAAGTAGCTACATAGTTTCTTTGATTTTGCCTGTTGACCTGAGAAGAACATACTTACTATGTAGCCCTTTAAGGAAAAGTTTGCCAGCTTCTGGCTTAGGTAAAAACATTAGGCCTTCCACCCAAGCAGTTTAATCATTTATTAAATGATTTATTTATCATCCATGCAAGTTTTTAGTTTGGAAAGGAGAGGGAGAGAATGATCATTGGAAGAAGGAATGAAAGATTGAACATGGGGAATAGAGAAGCAGTTGGATTTAGGCTCTATTTTAAAGGCCGAGTGACTAGATTCACTTATGAATAGGGGGTGTCCTGTGAGAGGAGCCAAAGATGAATATTTAAGTTTTGCTTTGAACAACTGAATGTGTGATGGGGCCCATTTATGAACTGGTAATGACTAGGAAAGAAGCAGTTGGGCCAGGGTAGGGGGGATTGAGAGTGTGCTATTTGCGCAATGTTAATTTAGGATTAATTAATTAATTAATCTTGGATATGTCAATACTAGACATCCTTATAGAGATATCTAATGAATGCCAGGAAAGTGATTTGAACAATATGTGCTACAGAATTTCAAAAGAGGGCTGGGGACACTGGGGCTGCCGCATAGTGTCATTGGCAAATGAGTAAGACTAGTAATAGTAATGAAAATGGTAATTAAGAATAGTAATAATAAGGTCTTAACTCTACTTGAAGAATTGTGCAAAGTACATGACATGCATGAGCATGCACCTGCCAGACCTCCAGTTACAAGGAGCATAACTTATCAAGGACCCCAGCTTCTGAGCTTTTATATCATTATGGTGGTTGCACCAACCACCAAAATGGATGACTCCCAGTGAAGACTAAGCGCAGGAGGGATTCAAAGGCAGGCGGGACTCCTATAAGGGCTGACTGTGGCTTCTGGACACCCCCTCAGTCTTGCTAGACCTTCGAGACTTTATGGCAACTAAGGGCACTTTTGCCCGGCCGTCCTTCCAGAGTCAGACTTGCACCATGGACAATGGCTTCAGTTTCTCAGGTCCTGACCTTGTATCTCTCACAAGGCTTTTCACCCAGATAAATTCTTGGAAGTTCAATCCCATCTAATGTCTACTTCAGATACCCAAACTAAATCCAGTATCTAACATTATTATCTGTTTAAATCCCATTAAAGACCATACAAACAACTCAAAAATAAGTCCTTCATTTTTCTCACATTAGAGACCAGGAAAATAAGGACTGAAGAGGTGGAATGGTTTTTATATATTTCAACCATAATTTTCACAGTTTATTATTGAATGCCTGCCATGGTCAAAAACTGGGTAGAACTGATTTTCTAATTCTAAAACATAGGATTAACAGCAGTGGTTCTCGGTTAAGGGTGTTTTTCCCATGGGATATTTAACACCATCTGGAGACACTGCCGATTGTCGACTGCCTGGGAAATCTCCAGGCCAGAATACTGGAGTGGGTTGCCTTTTCCCTTCTCCAGGGGATCTTTCTGACTCAGGGATCGAACCCATGTCTCCTGTGTCTTCTGCATTGGCAGGTGGGTTCTTTACCACTGTGCCACCTGGAACAGACAGCATGCGCTGAGGTATGGTACTAAAGTGTGGTATAAAACACATTATATTGGTTACATTTAATTTTCGTGACCTGAAAAGATTTTGTACCACATGTTATGCAGACTGGCATTATTTTAATTTTTTTATTTTGGCTGTTCTGGATCTTTGTTTTGGTACATGCGTTTTTCTCTAGTTGCACCATGAAGGCTTTGTTGCCCCATGAGATCTGAGTTACGTGAGATCTTAGGTATGTGAGATCTTAGTTCCCTGACTGGGGTCACACCCGTGTCTCCTGCATTGGAAGGTAGATTCTTAACCACTGGACCACCAGTGAAGTCCCCTAGATGTAGATTCTAGTTTTATTTGCAAAGATAAGTTCATTAGCAGCTTCGTAATTATTACTTTGTAGAGGTATGCATTTTGTTGATTGAATTCATGCTTAAGATTTTCATCAAGCCATCTTTTTCTGTAGGAAATAGTTTCCCTAGAGGGTCTCAATAGCCTTATCATTTAGTATTTCTATTGTAGAGGGAATTTAAATAGTCATCAATAGAGGCATTTGCTGTGACTTTTCTAGACTCAGGAGCCATTTGATTTTTTAAAAAAAAGTATCAAGCTTGAAGGAAATATTTTGGTCATCTCTTTTTGAGTACACTTCCCCCAATTACATTGCTGCTTTATTCTCTTTTGTGGGTTTTATAAGATGTTGTACAATTAAATCCTCATGCACATTTCTTAGAAATTTTTACACTGTTTAGGCCCATGCAATTTAGACAGATAATATATTTTCAGATTACATTTTTTATTGTGGAGTAGAAAGGGAATGGAATGAAGATAGGAAGTTACATAAAGGGCACAAAGGTTTTCAAGAAAGTTCTGCTATAGTATATTTATTTATTAATGTGCTTCCCTGGGGGCTCAGAGGGTAAAGCGTCTGCCTGTAATGCCGGAGACCCAGGTTCGATCCCTTGGTCGGGAAGATCCCCTGGAGAAGGAAATGGCACCCCACTCCACTATTCTTGCCTGGAGAATCCCATGGATGGAGGAGCCTGGTGGGCTGTGGTCCACAGGGCTACAAAGGGTTGGATACAACTGAACGACTATTTATTAATAGACTGAACTAACAATTATAGTACTAGTCACAACGGGTAAACATTGTTTATTTTCTATGCTAAATCTTTCATGTTTACCCTTACTTATCCCTCACACCACACACTCTAGGAAGTTGGTTCTAAATTCTCCATTTTATAGATGAGGAAATAGATGCACAATTCAGTTAAGTAAACTTGTTCAGTGCGTAAGTGGCAGAGCTAGGTTATAAACTGGGGTGTTCTGAATATCTTAACCAAAATAACTATAAACGAATTTGCTCTTTGTCTACTACATCTTGTTTTGAGCCTCATACAGTGACTTCCAGTTAATAAATAACTGTGCAGAATGGCACATACTATCATTCACTATTTAGAGTTAAGGATTCATTAAGGATTCAGTATACTGGGCTCCAGCCTACAGGATTAGAAACTTTGGAGGATGATTAAGTCCACCTCTTTGGGCCAAAAGAAACTTCAGTTGTAAAACTGAATGGACTACATGATGTAATCTCTGAGATCTTTCCACACAGCCCGACAATACTCCAAAGGAAATGTCAGAGGGTTCGTTCATTCTTCATGCCTCTTTTAGGCAAATTCTGAATGTGTAAAACTAGAGACATTCTTGAAAACTAAACTGTGAAATATGGAATCTGAAGAGCTTCTCTCATAAATGGAGGTTCTTCCATTCCGTCCATTTAGAAGCACAGGAATAATATTAGATATCTGCTCTATGTGGATCTCACTTCAGTTCAGGTCAGTTCAGTCGCTCAGTCGTGTCCAACTCTTTGCGACCCCATGAATCGCAGCACGCCAGGCCTCCCTGTCCATCACCAACTCCCGGAGTTCACCCAGACTCACATCCATCAAGTCAGTGATGCCATCCAGCCATCTCATCCTCTGTCGTCCCCTTCTCCTCCTGCCCTCAATCTTTTCCAGCATCAGGGTCTTTTCAAATGAGTCAGCTCTTCAAATCAGGTGGCCAAAGTACTGGAGTTTCAGCTTTAGCATCAGTCCCTCCAATGGACTGGTTGGATCTCCTTGCAGTCCAAGGGACTCTCAAGAGTCTTCTCCAACACCACAGTTCAAAAGCATCAGTTCTTCTGTGCTCAGCTTTCTTTATAGTCCAACCCTCACATCCATACATGACCACTGGAAAAAACATAGCCTTGACTAGATGGACCTTTGTTGACAAAGTAATGTCTCTGCTTTTGAATATGCTATCTAGGTTGGTCATAACTTTCCTTCCAAGGAGTAAGCGTCTTTTAATTTCATGGCTGCAATCACCATCTGCAATGATTTTGGAGCCCCCAAAAATAAAGTCTGCCACTGTTTCCAGTGTGTCCCCATAGATTTGCCATGAAGTGATGGGACCGGATGCCATGATCTTCATTTTCTGAATGTTGAGCTTTAAGCCAACTTTTTCACTTTCCTCTTTCACTTTCATCAAGAAGCTCTTTAATTCTTCACCTTCTGCCATAAGGGTGGTGTCATCCTGTATATCTGAGATTATTGATATTTCTCCCAGCAATCTTGATT